>NW_026292568.1:0-76531 GCF_023091745.1 Budorcas taxicolor
AGAGGCCGGATCTAGTCAAGTGCCTTGCGCGAGGCTGCTCTGCCCTGGGCGAGACTTGCCCAGGCTTGCCTCGCTGCTAGGCTTGCTGCCCGGGAAGGAGCAGGCTGTGCGATGCTGGGAGAGGCCCCTGGCGCCTTCCTGGCCTCAGCTCCACTCCTGCCTTGCCTTTGCATCTAGGCCCCGGGCGTCCTTGGGGAAGGCTTAGGAGCCGGTGGCTTGCACACTGCCAAGCCCTCCAGCAGTGAGGCCTCTCGTCGAGGGGAGGGGGAGGGCAAGTGCAGGGCTCCACCAGCGGTTTGCTTGGCCGCCCAGACTCAGCGCGGCACGGAGAGCACAAGGCTCCCAGGTCCCCTGGCTGTGGTCTGCAGCCCCACACTCCCGGAGGCTGACTCCGTGGGCGCCCAGAAGGTGCCTGACAGACGTCATGTCCCTAGCGCTCTGCTCCCCAGCAGAGACGTGTGCAGGTGGTGGGGCCTGCCCCTGCGTGTCTGGGCTCCCGCCGGCAGCCCCAGCTCCAGGGAAGCAGCCCCTGAGCCAAGACCTGTAGGGGGCGCGGGGCGCCCCCGCCTGAAGCCTAGTGCACAGCAGGCGGGGAAGCGAGCCTCCTCGGGAGAAGAGGAGGCAGCCCAGCTGCGTGCGTCTGCACTCACTCCTTGGGCGGAGCCCAGTGAGCCTCCAGTACGGCAGAGCTCCAGCTCTGCTCAGAGGCCCGATCTGGCAGAGTTGCTGGCGTGAGGCTGCTCTGCCCTGGGCGAGCCTTGCCCAGACTTGCCTCGCTGCTAGGCTTCCTGCCCGGGAAAGGGCAGGCTGCGCGAGACAGGCAGACGCTCCTGGCGCCTTCCTGGCCTCAGCTCCACTCCTGCCTTGCCTTTGCACCTAGTCCCCAGGCGTCCTTGCGGAGGGCTTAGGGGCCGGTGGGGTGCACGCTGCCAAGCCCTCCGGCCGTGAGAGCTCTGTCTTAGGAAGGGAATGGCAAGTGCAGGGCTCCTCCAGCGGTCGCTTGGCCGCCCAGACTCAGCACAGCACGGAGAGCACCAGGCTTCCCCAGGGCCCCCTGGCTGTGGTCTGCAGCCCCACACACCCGGAGGCTGACTCCGTGAGCGCCCAGAAGGTGCCTGACAGACGTCATTTCCCTAGTGCTCTCCCCACCAGCAGAGACGTGGGCAGGTGGTTGGGGCCTGCCCCTGCGTGTCTGGGCTGCCGCCCACAGCCTCCGCTCAGGGGAAGCAGCCCCTGTGCCAAGACCTGCAGGAGGCGCGGGGCGTCCCTGCCTGGAAGCCAAGTGCACGGTCCGCTTGGAAGCGAGCCTCCTTGGGAAGAGTCGAGGGAGCCAAGCCGCGTGCAGCTGCAATCCCTGCTTGGGCCAAGCCGAGTGTGCCTCCAGGACGGCAGAGCTCCAGCTCTGCTCAGAGGCCGGATCTAGTCAAGTGCCTTGCGCGAGGCTGCTCTGCCCTGGGCGAGACTTGCCCAGGCTTGCCTCGCTGCTAGGCTTGCTGCCCGGGAAGGAGCAGGCTGTGCGATGCTGGGAGAGGCCCCTGGCGCCTTCCTGCCCTCAGCTCCACTCCTGCCTTGCCTTTGCATCTAGGCCCCGGGCCTCCTTGGGGAAGGCTTAGGAGCCGGTGGCTTGCACACTGCCAAGCCCTCCAGCAGTGAGGCCTCTCGTCGAGGGGAGGGGAGGGGAGGGCAAGTGCAGGGCTCCACCAGCGGTTGCTTGGCCGCCCAGACTCAGCGCCGCACGGAGAGCACAAGGCTCCCAGGTCCCCTGGCTGTGGTCTGCAGCCCCACACTCCCGGAGGCTGACTCCGTGGGCGCCCAGAAGGTGCCTGACAGACGTCATGTCCCTAGCGCTCTGCTCCCCAGCAGAGACGTGTGCAGGTGGTGGGGCCTGCCCCTGCGTGTCTGGGCTCCCGCCGGCAGCCCCAGCTCCAGGGAAGCAGCCCCTGAGCCAAGACCTGTAGGGGGCGCGGGGCGCCCCCGCCTGGAAGCCTAGTGCACAGCAGGCGGGAAGCGAGCCTCCTCGGGAGAAGAGGAGGCAGCCCAGCTGCGTGCGTCTGCACTCACTCCTTGGGCGGAGCCCAGTGAGCCTCCAGTACGGCAGAGCTCCAGCTCTGCTCAGAGGCCCGATCTGGCAGAGTTGCTGGCGTGAGGCTGCTCTGCCCTGGGCGAGCCTTGCCCAGACTTGCCTCGCTGCTAGGCTTCCTGCCCGGGAAGGAGCAGGCTGCGCCAGACAGGCAGACGCTCCTGGCGCCTTCTGGCCTCAGCTCCACTCCTGCCTTGCCTTTGCACCTAGTCCCCAGGCGTCCTTGCGGAGGGCTTAGGGGCCGGTGGGGTGCCCGCTGCCAAGCCCTCCGGCCGTGAGAGCTCTGTCATAGGGAAGGGAATGGCAAGTGCAGGGCTCCTCCAGCGGTCGCTTGGCCGCCCAGACTCAGCACAGCACGGAGAGCACCAGGCTTCCCCAGGGCCCCCGGCTGTGGTCTGCAGCCCCACACACCCGGAGGCTGACTCCGTGAGCGCCCAGAAGGTGCCTGACAGACGTCATTTCCCTAGTGCTCTCCCCACCAGCAGAGACGTGGGCAGGTGGTTGGGGCCTGCCCCTGCGTGTCTGGGCTGCCGCCCACAGCCTCCGCTCAGGGGAAGCAGCCCCTGTGCCAAGACCTGCAGGAGGCGCGGGGCGTCCCTGCCTGGAAGCCAAGTGCACGGTCCGCTTGGAAGCGAGCCTCCTTGGGAAGAGTCGAGGGAGCCAAGCCGCGTGCAGCTGCAATCCCTGCTTGGGCCGAGCCGAGTGTGCCTCCAGGACGGCAGAGCTCCAGCTCTGCTCAGAGGCCGGATCTAGTCAAGTGCCTTGCGCGAGGCTGCTCTGCCCTGGGCGAGACTTGCCCAGGCTTGCCTCGCTGCTAGGCTTGCTGCCCGGGAAGGAGCAGGCTGTGCGATGCTGGGAGAGGCCCCTGGCGCCTTCCTGGCCTCAGCTCCACTCCTGCCTTGCCTTTGCATCTAGGCCCCGGGCGTCCTTGGGAAGGCTTAGGAGCCGGTGGCTTGCACACTGCCAAGCCCTCCAGCAGTGAGGCCTCTCGTCGAGGGGAGGGGAGGGCAAGTGCAGGGCTCCACCAGCGGTTGCTTGGCCGCCCAGACTCAGCGCGGCACGGAGAGCACAAGGCTCCCAGGTCCCCTGGCTGTGGTCTGCAGCCCCACACTCCCGGAGGCTGACTCCGTGGGCGCCCAGAAGGTGCCTGACAGACGTCATGTCCCTAGCGCTCTGCTCCCCAGCAGAGACGTGTGCAGGTGGTGGGGCCTGCCCCTGCGTGTCTGGGCTCCCGCCGGCAGCCCCAGCTCCAGGGAAGCAGCCCCTGAGCCAAGACCTGTAGGGGGCGCGGGGCGCCCCCGCCTGGAAGCCTAGTGCACAGCAGGCGGGAAGCGAGCCTCCTCGGGAGAAGAGGAGGCAGCCCAGCTGCGTGCGTCTGCACTCACTCCTTGGGCGGAGCCCAGTGAGCCTCCAGTACGGCAGAGCTCCAGCTCTGCTCAGAGGCCCGATCTGGCAGAGTTGCTGGCGTGAGGCTGCTCTGCCCTGGGCGAGCCTTGCCCAGACTTGCCTCGCTGCTAGGCTTCCTGCCGGGAAAGGGCAGGCTGCGCGAGACAGGCAGACGCTCCTGGCGCCTTCCTGGCCTCAGCTCCACTCCTGCCTTGCCTTTGCACCTAGTCCCCAGGCGTCCTTGCGGAGGGCTTAGGGGCCGGTGGGGTGCACGCTGCCAAGCCCTCCGGCCGTGAGAGCTCTGTCATTAGGGAAGGGAATGGCAAGTGCAGGGCTCCTCCAGCGGTCGCTTGGCCGCCCAGACTCAGCACAGCACGGAGAGCACCAGGCTTCCCCAGGGCCCCCGGCTGTGGTCTGCAGCCCCACACACCCGGAGGCTGACTCCGTGAGCGCCCAGAAGGTGCCTGACAGACGTCATTTCCCTAGTGCTCTCCCCACCAGCAGAGACGTGGGCAGGTGGTTGGGGCCTGCCCCTGCGTGTCTGGGCTGCCGCCCACAGCCTCCGCTCAGGGGAAGCAGCCCCTGTGCCAAGACCTGCAGGAGGCGCGGGGCGTCCCTGCCTGGAAGCCAAGTGCATGGTCCGCTTGGAAGCGAGCCTCCTTGGGAAGAGTCGAGGGAGCCAAGCCGCGTGCAGCTGCAATCCCTGCTTGGGCCGAGCCGAGTGTGCCTCCAGGACGGCAGAGCTCCAGCTCTGCTCAGAGGCCGGATCTAGTCAAGTGCCTTGCGCGAGGCTGCTCTGCCCTGGGCGAGACTTGCCCAGGCTTGCCTCGCTGCTAGGCTTGCTGCCCGGGAAGGAGCAGGCTGTGCGATGCTGGGAGAGGCCCCTGGCGCCTTCCTGGCCTCAGCTCCACTCCTGCCTTGCCTTTGCATCTAGGCCCCGGGCGTCCTTGGGAAGGCTTAGGAGCCGGTGGCTTGCACACTGCCAAGCCCTCCAGCAGTGAGGCCTCTCGTCGAGGGGAGGGGAGGGGAGGGCAAGTGCAGGGCTCCACCAGCGGTTTGCTTGGCCGCCCAGACTCAGCGCCGCACGGAGAGCACAAGGCTCCCAGGTCCCCTGGCTGTGGTCTGCAGCCCCACACTCCCGGAGGCTGACTCCGTGGGCGCCCAGAAGCTGCCTGACAGACGTCATGTCCCTAGCGCTCTGCTCCCCAGCAGAGACGTGTGCAGGTGGTGGGGCCTGCCCCTGCGTGTCTGGGCTCCCGCCGGCAGCCCCAGCTCCAGGGAAGCAGCCCCTGAGCCAAGACTTGTAGGGGGCGCGGGGCGCCCCCGCCTGGAAGCCTAGTGCACAGCAGGCGGGAAGCGAGCCTCCTCGGGAGTAGAGGAGGCAGCCCAGCTGCGTGCGTCTGCACTCACTCCTTGGGCGGAGCCCAGTGAGCCTCCAGTACGGCAGAGCTCCAGCTCTGCTCAGAGGCCCGATCTGGCAGAGTTGCTGGCGTGAGGCTGCTCTTCCCTGGGCGAGCCTTGCCCAGACTTGCCTCGCTGCTAGGCTTCCTGCCCGGGAAGGAGCAGGCTGCGCCAGACAGGCAGACGCTCCTGGCGCCTTCCTGGCCTCAGCTCCACTCCTGCCTTGCCTTTGCACCTAGTCCCCAGGCGTCCTTGCGGAGGGCTTAGGGGCCGGTGGGGTGCACGCTGCCAAGCCCTCCGGCCGTGAGAGCTCTGTCATAGGGAAGGGAATGGCAAGTGCAGGGCTCCTCCAGCGGTCGCTTGGCCGCCCAGACTCAGCACAGCACGGAGAGCACCAGGCTTCCCCAGGGCCCCCGGCTGTGGTCTGCAGCCCCACACACCCGGAGGCTGACTCCGTGAGCGCCCAGAAGGTGCCTGACAGACGTCATTTCCCTAGTGCTCTCCCCACCAGCAGAGACGTGGGCAGGTGGTTGGGGCCTGCCCCTGCGTGTCTGGGCTGCCGCCCACAGCCTCCGCTCAGGGGAAGCAGCCCCTGTGCCAAGACCTGCAGGAGGCGCGGGGCGTCCCTGCCTGGAAGCCAAGTGCACGGTCCGCTTGGAAGCGAGCCTCCTTGGGAAGAGTCGAGGGAGCCAAGCCGCGTGCAGCTGCAATCCCTGCTTGGGCCGAGCCGAGTGTGCCTCCAGGACGGCAGAGCTCCAGCTCTGCTCAGAGGCCGGATCTAGTCAAGTGCCTTGCGCGAGGCTGCTCTGCCCTGGGCGAGACTTGCCCAGGCTTGCCTCGCTGCTAGGCTTGCTGCCCGGGAAGGAGCAGGCTGTGCGATGCTGGGAGAGGCCCCTGGCGCCTTCCTGGCCTCAGCTCCACTCCTGCCTTGCCTTTGCATCTAGGCCCCGGGCGTCCTTGGGGAAGGCTTAGGAGCCGGTGGCTTGCACACTGCCAAGCCCTCCAGCAGTGAGGCCTCTCGTCGAGGGGAGGGGAGGGGAGGGCAAGTGCAGGGCTCCACCAGCGGTTGCTTGGCCGCCCAGACTCAGCGCCGCACGGAGAGCACAAGGCTCCCAGGTCCCCTGGCTGTGGTCTGCAGCCCCACACTCCCGGAGGCTGACTCCGTGGGCGCCCAGAAGCTGCCTGACAGACGTCATGTCCCTAGCGCTCTGCTCCCCAGCAGAGACGTGTGCAGGTGGTGGGGCCTGCCCCTGCGTGTCTGGACTCCCGCCGGCAGCCCCAGCTCCAGGGAAGCAGCCCCTGAGCCAAGACCTGTAGGGGGCGCGGGGCGCCCCCGCCTGGAAGCCTAGTGCACAGCAGGCGGGAAGCGAGCCTCCTCGGGAGTAGAGGAGGCAGCCCAGCTGCGTGCGTCTGCACTCACTCCTTGGGCGGAGCCCAGTGAGCCTCCAGTACGGCAGAGCTCCAGCTCTGCTCAGAGGCCCGATCTGGCAGAGTTGCTGGCGTGAGGCTGCTCTGCCCTGGGCGAGCCTTGCCCAGACTTGCCTCGCTGCTAGGCTTCCTGCCCGGGAAGGAGCAGGCTGCGCCAGACAGGCAGACGCTCCTGGCGCCTTCCTGGCCTCAGCTCCACTCCTGCCTTGCCTTTGCACCTAGTCCCCAGGCGTCCTTGCGGAGGGCTTAGGGGCCGGTGGGGTGCACGCTGCCAAGCCCTCCAGCCGTGAGAGCTCTGTCATAGGGAAGGGAATGGCAAGTGCAGGGCTCCTCCAGCGGTCGCTTGGCCGCCCAGACTCAGCACAGCACGGAGAGCACCAGGCTTCCCCAGGGCCCCCGGCTGTGGTCTGCAGCCCCACACACCCGGAGGCTGACTCCGTGAGCGCCCAGAAGGTGCCTGACAGACGTCATTTCCCTAGTGCTCTCCCCACCAGCAGAGACGTGGGCAGGTGGTTGGGGCCTGCCCCTGCGTGTCTGGGCTGCCGCCCACAGCCTCCGCTCAGGGGAAGCAGCCCCTGTGCCAAGACCTGCAGGAGGCGCGGGGCGTCCCTGCCTGGAAGCCAAGTGCACGGTCCGCTTGGAAGCGGGCCTCCTTGGGAAGAGTCGAGGGAGCCAAGCCGCGTGCAGCTGCAATCCCTGCTTGGGCCGAGCCGAGTGTGCCTCCAGGACGGCAGAGCTCCAGCTCTGCTCAGAGGCCGGATCTAGTCAAGTGCCTTGCGCGAGGCTGCTCTGCCCTGGGCGAGACTTGCCCAGGCTTGCCTCGCTGCTAGGCTTGCTGCCCGGGAAGGAGCAGGCTGTGCGATGCTGGGAGAGGCCCCTGGCGCCTTCCTGGCCTCAGCTCCACTCCTGCCTTGCCTTTGCATCTAGGCCCCGGGCGTCCTTGGGGAAGGCTTAGGAGCCGGTGGCTTGCACACTGCCAAGCCCTCCAGCAGTGAGACCTCTCGTCGAGGGGAGGGGAGGGCAAGTGCAGGGCTCCACCAGCGGTTGCTTGGCCACCCAGACTCAGCGACGCACGGAGAGCACAAGGCTCCCAGGTCCCCTGGCTGTGGTCTGCAGCCCCACACTCCCGGAGGCTGACTCCGTGGGCGCCCAGAAGCTGCCTGACAGACGTCATGTCCCTAGCGCTCTGCTCCCCAGCAGAGACGTGTGCAGGTGGTGGGGCCTGCCCCTGCGTGTCTGGGCTCCCGCCGGCAGCCCCAGCTCCAGGGAAGCAGCCCCTGAGCCAAGACATGTAGGAGGCGCGGGGCGCCCCCGCCTGGAAGCCTAGTGCACAGCAGGCGGGAAGCGAGCCTCCTCGGGAGAAGAGGAGGCAGCCCAGCTGCGTGCGTCTGCACTCACTCCTTGGGCGGAGCCCAGTGAGCCTCCAGTAAGGCAGAGCTCCAGCTCTGCTCAGAGGCCCGATCTGGCAGAGTTGCTGGCGTGAGGCTGCTCTGCCCTGGGCGAGCCTTGCCCAGACTTGCCTCGCTGCTAGGCTTCCTGCCCGGGAAGGAGCAGGCTGCGCCAGACAGGCAGACGCTCCTGGCGCCTTCCTGGCCTCAGCTCCACTCCTGCCTTGCCTTTGCACCTAGTCCCCAGGCGTCCTTGCGGAGGGCTTAGGGGCCGGTGGGGTGCACGCTGCCAAGCCCTCCAGCCGTGAGAGCTCTGTCATAGGGAAGGGAATGGCAAGTGCAGGGCTCCTCCAGCGCTCGCTTGGCCGCCCAGACTCAGCACAGCACGGAGAGCACCAGGCTTCCCCAGGGCCCCCGGCTGTGGTCTGCAGCCCCACACACCCGGAGGCTGACTCCGTGAGCGCCCAGAAGGTGCCTGACAGACGTCATTTCCCTAGTGCTCTCCCCACCAGCAGAGACGTGGGCAGGTGGTTGGGGCCTGCCCCTGCGTGTCTGGGCTGCCGCCCACAGCCTCCGCTCAGGGGAAGCAGCCCCTGTGCCAAGACCTGCAGGAGGCGCGGGGCGTCCCTGCCTGGAAGCCAAGTGCACGGTCCGCTTGGAAGCGAGCCTCCTTGGGAAGAGTCGAGGGAGCCAAGCCGCGTGCAGCTGCAATCCCTGCTTGGGCCGAGCCGAGTGTGCCTCCAGGACGGCAGAGCTCCAGCTCTGCTCAGAGGCCGGATCTAGTCAAGTGCCTTGCGCGAGGCTGCTCTGCCCTGGGCGAGACTTGCCCAGGCTTGCCTCGCTGCTAGGCTTGCTGCCCGGGAAGGAGCAGGCTGTGCGATGCTGGGAGAGGCCCCTGGCGCCTTCCTGCCCTCAGCTCCACTCCTGCCTTGCCTTTGCATCTAGGCCCCGGGCCTCCTTGGGGAAGGCTTAGGAGCCGGTGGCTTGCACACTGCCAAGCCCTCCAGCAGTGAGGCCTCTCGTCGAGGGGAGGGGAGGGCAAGTGCAGGGCTCCACCAGCGGTTGCTTGGCCGCCCAGACTCAGCGCCGCACGGAGAGCACAAGGCTCCCAGGTCCCCTGGCTGTGGTCTGCAGCCCCACACTCCCGGAGGCTGACTCCGTGGGCGCCCAGAAGGTGCCTGACAGACGTCATGTCCCTAGCGCTCTGCTCCCCAGCAGAGACGTGTGCAGGTGGTGGGGCCTGCCCCTGCGTGTCTGGGCTCCCGCCGGCAGCCCCAGCTCCAGGGAAGCAGCCCCTGAGCCAAGACCTGTAGGGGGCGCGGGGCGCCCCCGCCTGGAAGCCTAGTGCACAGCAGGCGGGAAGCGAGCCTCCTCGGGAGAAGAGGAGGCAGCCCAGCTGCGTGCGTCTGCACTCACTCCTTGGGCGGAGCCCAGTGAGCCTCCAGTACGGCAGAGCTCCAGCTCTGCTCAGAGGCCCGATCTGGCAGAGTTGCTGGCGTGAGGCTGCTCTGCCCTGGGCGAGCCTTGCCCAGACTTGCCTCGCTGCTAGGCTTCCTGCCCGGGAAGGAGCAGGCTGCGCCAGACAGGCAGACGCTCCTGGCGCCTTCCTGGCCTCAGCTCCACTCCTGCCTTGCCTTTGCACCTAGTCCCCAGGCGTCCTTGCGGAGGGCTTAGGGGCCGGTGGGGTGCACGCTGCCAAGCCCTCCGGCCGTGAGAGCTCTGTCATAGGGAAGGGAATGGCAAGTGCAGGGCTCCTCCAGCGGTCGCTTGGCCGCCCAGACTCAGCACAGCACGGAGAGCACCAGGCTTCCCCAGGGCCCCCGGCTGTGGTCTGCAGCCCCACACACCCGGAGGCTGACTCCGTGAGCGCCCAGAAGGTGCCTGACAGACGTCATTTCCCTAGTGCTCTCCCCACCAGCAGAGACGTGGGCAGGTGGTTGGGGCCTGCCCCTGCGTGTCTGGGCTGCCGCCCACAGCCTCCGCTCAGGGGAAGCAGCCCCTGTGCCAAGACCTGCAGGAGGCGCGGGGCGTCCCTGCCTGGAAGCCAAGTGCACGGTCCGCTTGGAAGCGAGCCTCCTTGGGAAGAGTCGAGGGAGCCAAGCCGCGTGCAGCTGCAATCCCTGCTTGGGCCGAGCCGAGTGTGCCTCCAGGACGGCAGAGCTCCAGCTCTGCTCAGAGGCCGGATCTAGTCAAGTGCCTTGCGCGAGGCTGCTCTGCCCTGGGCGAGACTTGCCCAGGCTTGCCTCGCTGCTAGGCTTGCTGCCCGGGAAGGAGCAGGCTGTGCGATGCTGGGAGAGGCCCCTGGCGCCTTCCTGCCCTCAGCTCCACTCCTGCCTTGCCTTTGCATCTAGGCCCCGGGCGTCCTTGGGGAAGGCTTAGGAGCCGGTGGCTTGCACACTGCCAAGCCCTCCAGCAGTGAGGCCTCTCGTCGAGGGGAGGGGAGGGCAAGTGCAGGGCTCCACCAGCGGTTGCTTGGCCGCCCAGACTCAGCGCGGCACGGAGAGCACAAGGCTCCCAGGTCCCCTGGCTGTGGTCTGCAGCCCCACACTCCCGGAGGCTGACTCCGTGGGCGCCCAGAAGGTGCCTGACAGACGTCATGTCCCTAGCGCTCTGCTCCCCAGCAGAGACGTGTGCAGGTGGTGGGGCCTGCCCCTGCGTGTCTGGGCTCCCGCCGGCAGCCCCAGCTCCAGGGAAGCAGCCCCTGAGCCAAGACCTGTAGGGGGCGCGGGGCGCCCCCGCCTGGAAGCCTAGTGCACAGCAGGCGGGAAGCGAGCCTCCTCGGGAGAAGAGGAGGCAGCCCAGCTGCGTGCGTCTGCACTCACTCCTTGGGCGGAGCCCAGTGAGCCTCCAGTACGGCAGAGCTCCAGCTCTGCTCAGAGGCCCGATCTGGCAGAGTTGCTGGCGTGAGGCTGCTCTGCCCTGGGCGAGCCTTGCCCAGACTTGCCTCTCTGCTAGGCTTCCTGCCCGGGAAAGGGCAGGCTGCGCGAGACAGGCAGACGCTCCTGGCGCCTTCCTGGCCTCAGCTCCACTCCTGCCTTGCCTTTGCACCTAGTCCCCAGGCGTCCTTGCGGAGGGCTTAGGGGCCGGTGGGGTGCACGCTGCCAAGCCCTCCGGCCGTGAGAGCTCTGTCATAGGGAAGGGAATGGCAAGTGCAGGGCTCCTCCAGCGGTCGCTTGGCCGCCCAGACTCAGCACAGCACGGAGAGCACCAGGCTTCCCCAGGGCCCCCGGCTGTGGTCTGCAGCCCCACACACCCGGAGGCTGACTCCGTGAGCGCCCAGAAGGTGCCTGACAGACGTCATTTCCCTAGTGCTCTCCCCACCAGCAGAGACGTGGGCAGGTGGTTGGGGCCTGCCCCTGCGTGTCTGGGCTGCCGCCCACAGCCTCCGCTCAGGGGAAGCAGCCCCTGTGCCAAGACCTGCAGGAGGCGCGGGGCGTCCCTGCCTGGAAGCCAAGTGCACGGTCCGCTTGGAAGCGGGCCTCCTTGGGAAGAGTCGAGGGAGCCAAGCCGCGTGCAGCTGCAATCCCTGCTTGGGCCGAGCCGAGTGTGCCTCCAGGACGGCAGAGCTCCAGCTCTGCTCAGAGGCCGGATCTAGTCAAGTGCCTTGCGCGAGGCTGCTCTGCCCTGGGCGAGACTTGCCCAGGCTTGCCTCGCTGCTAGGCTTGCTGCCCGGGAAGGAGCAGGCTGTGCGATGCTGGGAGAGGCCCCTGGCGCCTTCCTGGCTCAGCTCCACTCCTGCCTTGCCTTTGCATCTAGGCCCCGGGCGTCCTTGGGGAAGGCTTAGGAGCCGGTGGCTTGCACACTGCCAAGCCCTCCAGCAGTGAGGCCTCTCGTCGAGGGGAGGGGAGGGGAGGGCAAGTGCAGGGCTCCACCAGCGGTTGCTTGGCCGCCCAGACTCAGCGCGGCACGGAGAGCACAAGGCTCCCAGGTCCCCTGGCTGTGGTCTGCAGCCCCACACTCCCGGAGGCTGACTCCGTGGGCGCCCAGAAGGTGCCTGACAGACGTCATGTCCCTAGCGCTCTGCTCCCCAGCAGAGACGTGTGCAGGTGGTGGGGCCTGCCCCTGCGTGTCTGGGCTCCCGCCGGCAGCCCCAGCTCCAGGGAAGCAGCCCCTGAGCCAAGACCTGTAGGGGGCGCGGGGCGCCCCCGCCTGGAAGCCTAGTGCACAGCAGGCGGGAAGCGAGCCTCCTCGGGAGAAGAGGAGGCAGCCCAGCTGCGTGCGTCTGCACTCACTCCTTGGGCGGAGCCCAGTGAGCCTCCAGTACGGCAGAGGCCCGATCTGGCAGAGTTGCTGGCGTGAGGCTGCTCTGCCCTGGGCGAGCCTTGCCCAGACTTGCCTCGCTGCTAGGCTTCCTGCCCGGGAAGGAGCAGGCTGCGCCAGACAGGCAGACGCTCCTGGCGCCTTCCTGGCCTCAGCTCCACTCCTGCCTTGCCTTTGCACCTAGTCCCCAGGCGTCCTTGCGGAGGGCTTAGGGGCCGGTGGGGTGCCCGCTGCCAAGCCCTCCGGCCGTGAGAGCTCTGTCATAGGGAAGGGAATGGCAAGTGCAGGGCTCCTCCAGCGGTCGCTTGGCCGCCCAGACTCAGCACAGCACGGAGAGCACCAGGCTTCCCCAGGGCCCCCGGCTGTGGTCTGCAGCCCCACACACCCGGAGGCTGACTCCGTGAGCGCCCAGAAGGTGCCTGACAGACGTCATTTCCCTAGTGCTCTCCCCACCAGCAGAGACGTGGGCAGGTGGTTGGGGCCTGCCCCTGCGTGTCTGGGCTGCCGCCCACAGCCTCCGCTCAGGGGAAGCAGCCCCTGTGCCAAGACCTGCAGGAGGCGCGGGGCGTCCCTGCCTGGAAGCCAAGTGCACGGTCCGCTTGGAAGCGAGCCTCCTTGGGAAGAGTCGAGGGGAGCCAAGCCGCGTGCAGCTGCAATCCCTGCTTGGGCCGAGCCGAGTGTGCCTCCAGGACGGCAGAGCTCCAGCTCTGCTCAGAGGCCGGATCTAGTCAAGTGCCTTGCGCGAGTCTGCTCTGCCCTGGGCGAGACTTGCCCAGGCTTGCCTCGCTGCTAGGCTTGCTGCCCGGGAAGGAGCAGGCTGTGCGATGCTGGGAGAGGCCCCTGGCGCCTTCCTGGCCTCAGCTCCACTCCTGCCTTGCCTTTGCATCTAGGCCCCGGGCGTCCTTGGGGAAGGCTTAGGAGCCGGTGGCTTGCACACTGCCAAGCCCTCCAGCAGTGAGGCCTCTCGTCGAGGGGAGGGGAGGGCAAGTGCAGGGCTCCACCAGCGGTTGCTTGGCCGCCCAGACTCAGCGCGGCACGGAGAGCACAAGGCTCCCAGGTCCCCTGGCTGTGGTCTGCAGCCCCACACTCCGGAGGCTGACTCCGTGGGCGCCCAGAAGGTGCCTGACAGACGTCATGTCCCTAGCGCTCTGCTCCCCAGCAGAGACGTGTGCAGGTGGTGGGGCCTGCCCCTGCGTGTCTGGGCTCCCGCCGGCAGCCCCAGCTCCAGGGAAGCAGCCCCTGAGCCAAGACCTGTAGGGGGCGCGGGGCGCCCCCGCCTGGAAGCCTAGTGCACAGCAGGCGGGAAGCGAGCCTCCTCGGGAGAAGAGGAGGCAGCCAGCTGCGTGCGTCTGCACTCACTCCTTGGGCGGAGCCCAGTGAGCCTCCAGTACGGCAGAGCTCCAGCTCTGCTCAGAGGCCCGATCTGGCAGAGTTGCTGGCGTGAGGCTGCTCTGCCCTGGGCGAGCCTTGCCCAGACTTGCCTCGCTGCTAGGCTTCCTGCCCGGGAAAGGGCAGGCTGCGCGAGACAGGCAGACGCTCCTGGCGCCTTCCTGGCCTCAGCTCCACTCCTGCCTTGCCTTTGCACCTAGTCCCCAGGCGTCCTTGCGGAGGGCTTAGGGGCCGGTGGGGGTGCACGCTGCCAAGCCCTCCGGCCGTGAGAGCTCTGTCATAGGGAAGGGAATGGCAAGTGCAGGGCTCCTCCAGCGCTCGCTTGGCCGCCCAGACTCAGCACAGCACGGAGAGCACCAGGCTTCCCAGGGCCCCCGGCTGTGGTCTGCAGCCCCACACACCCGGAGGCTGACTCCGTGAGCGCCCAGAAGGTGCCTGACAGACGTCATTTCCCTAGTGCTCTTCCCCACCAGCAGAGACGTGGGCAGGTGGTTGGGGCCTGCCCCTGCGTGTCTGGGCTGCCGCCCACAGCCTCCGCTCAGGGGAAGCAGCCCCTGTGCCAAGACCTGCAGGAGGCGCGGGGCGTCCCTGCCTGGAAGCCAAGTGCACGGTCCGCTTGGAAGCGAGCCTCCTTGGGAAGAGTCGAGGGAGCCAAGCCGCGTGCAGCTGCAATCCCTGCTTGGGCCGAGCCGAGTGTGCCTCCAGGACGGCAGAGCTCCAGCTCTGCTCAGAGGCCGGATCTAGTCAAGTGCCTTGCGCGAGGCTGCTCTGCCCTGGGCGAGACTTGCCCAGGCTTGCCTCGCTGCTAGGCTTGCTGCCCGGGAAGGAGCAGGCTGTGCGATGCTGGGAGAGGCCCCTGGCGCCTTCCTGGCCTCAGCTCCACTCCTGCCTTGCCTTTGCATCTAGGCCCCGGGCGTCCTTGGGGAAGGCTTAGGAGCCGGTGGCTTGCACACTGCCAAGCCCTCCAGCAGTGAGGCCTCTCGTCGAGGGGAGGGGAGGGGAGGGCAAGTGCAGGGCTCCACCAGCGGTTGCTTGGCCGCCCAGACTCAGCGCCGCACGGAGAGCACAAGGCTCCCAGGTCCCCTGGCTGTGGTCTGCAGCCCCACACTCCCGGAGGCTGACTCCGTGGGCGCCCAGAAGGTGCCTGACAGACGTCATGTCCCTAGCGCTCTGCTCCCCAGCAGAGACGTGTGCAGGTGGTGGGGCCTGCCCCTGCGTGTCTGGGCTCCCGCCGGCAGCCCCAGCTCCAGGGAAGCAGCCCCTGAGCCAAGACCTGTAGGGGGCGCGGGGCGCCCCCGCCTGGAAGCCTAGTGCACAGCAGGCGGGAAGCGAGCCTCCTCGGGAGAAGAGGAGGCAGCCCAGCTGCGTGCGTCTGCACTCACTCCTTGGGCGGAGCCCAGTGAGCCTCCAGTACGGCAGAGCTCCAGCTCTGCTCAGAGGCCCGATCTGGCAGAGTTGCTGGCGTGAGGCTGCTCTGCCCTGGGCGAGCCTTGCCCAGACTTGCCTCGCTGCTAGGCTTCCTGCCCGGGAAGGAGCAGGCTGCGCCAGACAGGCAGACGCTCCTGGCGCCTTCCTGGCCTCAGCTCCACTCCTGCCTTGCCTTTGCACCTAGTCCCCAGGCGTCCTTGCGGAGGGCTTAGGGGCCGGTGGGGTGCCCGCTGCCAAGCCCTCCGGCCGTGAGAGCTCTGTCATAGGGAAGGGAATGGCAAGTGCAGGGCTCCTCCAGCGGTCGCTTGGCCGCCCAGACTCAGCACAGCACGGAGAGCACCAGGCTTCCCCAGGGCCCCCGGCTGTGGTCTGCAGCCCCACACACCCGGAGGCTGACTCCGTGAGCGCCCAGAAGGTGCCTGACAGACGTCATTTCCCTAGTGCTCTCCCCACCAGCAGAGACGTGGGCAGGTGGTTGGGGCCTGCCCCTGCGTGTCTGGGCTGCCGCCCACAGCCTCCGCTCAGGGGAAGCAGCCCCTGTGCCAAGACCTGCAGGAGGCGCGGGGCGTCCCTGCCTGGAAGCCAAGTGCACGGTCCGCTTGGAAGCGAGCCTCCTTGGGAAGAGTCGAGGGAGCCAAGCCGCGTGCAGCTGCAATCCCTGCTTGGGCCGAGCCGAGTGTGCCTCCAGGACGGCAGAGCTCCAGCTCTGCTCAGAGGCCGGATCTAGTCAAGTGCCTTGCGCGAGGCTGCTCTGCCCTGGGCGAGACTTGCCCAGGCTTGCCTCGCTGCTAGGCTTGCTGCCCGGGAAGGAGCAGGCTGTGCGATGCTGGGAGAGGCCCCTGGCGCCTTCCTGGCCTCAGCTCCACTCCTGCCTTGCCTTTGCATCTAGGCCCCGGGCGTCCTTGGGGAAGGCTTAGGAGCCGGTGGCTTGCACACTGCCAAGCCCTCCAGCAGTGAGGCCTCTCGTCGAGGGGAGGGGAGGGCAAGTGCAGGGCTCCACCAGCGGTTGCTTGGCCACCCAGACTCAGCGCCGCACGGAGAGCACAAGGCTCCCAGGTCCCCTGGCTGTGGTCTGCAGCCCCACACTCCCGGAGGCTGACTCCGTGGGCGCCCAGAAGCTGCCTGACAGACGTCATGTCCCTAGCGCTCTGCTCCCCAGCAGAGACGTGTGCAGGTGGTGGGGCCTGCCCCTGCGTGTCTGGGCTCCCGCCGGCAGCCCCAGCTCCAGGGAAGCAGCCCCTGAGCCAAGACATGTAGGAGGCGCGGGGCGCCCCCGCCTGGAAGCCTAGTGCACAGCAGGCGGGAAGCGAGCCTCCTCGGGAGAAGAGGAGGCAGCCCAGCTGCGTGCGTCTGCACTCACTCCTTGGGCGGAGCCCAGTGAGCCTCCAGTACGGCAGAGCTCCAGCTCTGCTCAGAGGCCCGATCTGGCAGAGTTGCTGGCGTGAGGCTGCTCTGCCCTGGGCGAGCCTTGCCCAGACTTGCCTCGCTGCTAGGCTTCCTGCCCGGGAAGGAGCAGGCTGCACCAGACAGGCAGACGCTCCTGGCGCCTTCCTGGCCTCAGCTCCACTCCTGCCTTGCCTTTGCACCTAGTCCCCAGGCGTCCTTGCGGAGGGCTTAGGGGCCGGTGGGGTGCACGCTGCCAAGCCCTCCGGCCGTGAGAGCTCTGTCATAGGGAAGGGAATGGCAAGTGCAGGGCTCCTCCAGCGGTCGCTTGGCCGCCCAGACTCAGCACAGCACGGAGAGCACCAGGCTTCCCCAGGGCCCCCGGCTGTGGTCTGCAGCCCCACACACCCGGAGGCTGACTCCGTGAGCGCCCAGAAGGTGCCTGACAGACGTCATTTCCCTAGTGCTCTCCCCACCAGCAGAGACGTGGGCAGGTGGTTGGGGCCTGCCCCTGCGTGTCTGGGCTGCCGCCCACAGCCTCCGCTCAGGGGAAGCAGCCCCTGTGCCAAGACCTGCAGGAGGCGCGGGGCGTCCCTGCCTGGAAGCCAAGTGCACGGTCCGCTTGGAAGCGAGCCTCCTTGGGAAGAGTCGAGGGAGCCAAGCCGCGTGCAGCTGCAATCCCTGCTTGGGCCGAGCCGAGTGTGCCTCCAGGACGGCAGAGCTCCAGCTCTGCTCAGAGGCCGGATCTAGTCAAGTGCCTTGCGCGAGGCTGCTCTGCCCTGGGCGAGACTTGCCCAGGCTTGCCTCGCTGCTAGGCTTGCTGCCCGGGAAGGAGCAGGCTGTGCGATGCTGGGAGAGGCCCCTGGCGCCTTCCTGGCCTCAGCTCCACTCCTGCCTTGCCTTTGCATCTAGGCCCCGGGCGTCCTTGGGGAAGGCTTAGGAGCCGGTGGCTTGCACACTGCCAAGCCCTCCAGCAGTGAGGCCTCTCGTCGAGGGGAGGGGAGGGCAAGTGCAGGGCTCCACCAGCGGTTGCTTGGCCGCCCAGACTCAGCGCGGCACGGAGAGCACAAGGCTCCCAGGTCCCCTGGCTGTGGTCTGCAGCCCCACACTCCCGGAGGCTGACTCCGTGGGCGCCCAGAAGGTGCCTGACAGACGTCATGTCCCTAGCGCTCTGCTCCCCAGCAGAGACGTGTGCAGGTGGTGGGGCCTGCCCCTGCGTGTCTGGGCTCCCGCCGGCAGCCCCAGCTCCAGGGAAGCAGCCCCTGAGCCAAGACCTGTAGGGGGCGCGGGGCGCCCCCGCCTGGAAGCCTAGTGCACAGCAGGCGGGAAGCGAGCCTCCTCGGGAGAAGAGGAGGCAGCCCAGCTGCGTGCGTCTGCACTCACTCCTTGGGCGGAGCCCAGTGAGCCTCCAGTACGGCAGAGCTCCAGCTCTGCTCAGAGGCCCGATCTGGCAGAGTTGCTGGCGTGAGGCTGCTCTGCCCTGGGCGAGCCTTGCCCAGACTTGCCTCGCTGCTAGGCTTCCTGCCCGGGAAGGAGCAGGCTGCGCCAGACAGGCAGACGCTCCTGGCGCCTTCCTGGCCTCAGCTCCACTCCTGCCTTGCCTTTGCACCTAGTCCCCAGGCGTCCTTGCGGAGGGCTTAGGGGCCGGTGGGGTGCACGCTGCCAAGCCCTCCGGCCGTGAGAGCTCTGTCATAGGGAAGGGAATGGCAAGTGCAGGGCTCCTCCAGCGGTCGCTTGGCCGCCCAGACTCAGCACAGCACGGAGAGCACCAGGCTTCCCCAGGGCCCCCGGCTGTGGTCTGCAGCCCCACACACCCGGAGGCTGACTCCGTGAGCGCCCAGAAGGTGCCTGACAGACGTCATTTCCCTAGTGCTCTCCCCACCAGCAGAGACGTGGGCAGGTGGTTGGGGCCTGCCCCTGCGTGTCTGGGCTGCCGCCCACAGCCTCCGCTCAGGGGAAGCAGCCCCTGTGCCAAGACCTGCAGGAGGCGCGGGGCGTCCCTGCCTGGAAGCCAAGTGCACGGTCCGCTTGGAAGCGAGCCTCCTTGGGAAGAGTCGAGGGAGCCAAGCCGCGTGCAGCTGCAATCCCTGCTTGGGCCGAGCCGAGTGTGCCTCCAGGACGGCAGAGCTCCAGCTCTGCTCAGAGGCCGGATCTAGTCAAGTGCCTTGCGCGAGGCTGCTCTGCCCTGGGCGAGACTTGCCCAGGCTTGCCTCGCTGCAAGGCTTGCTGCCCGGGAAGGAGCAGGCTGTGCGATGCTGGGAGAGGCCCCTGGCGCCTTCCTGGCCTCAGCTCCACTCCTGCCTTGCCTTTGCATCTAGGCCCCGGGCGTCCTTGGGGAAGGCTTAGGAGCCGGTGGCTTGCACACTGCCAAGCCCTCCAGCAGTGAGGCCTCTCGTCGAGGGGAGGGGAGGGCAAGTGCAGGGCTCCACCAGCGGTTGCTTGGCCGCCCAGACTCAGCGCCGCACGGAGAGCACAAGGCTCCCAGGTCCCCTGGCTGTGGTCTGCAGCCCCACACTCCCGGAGGCTGACTCCGTGGGCGCCCAGAAGGTGCCTGACAGACGTCATGTCCCTAGCGCTCTGCTCCCCAGCAGAGACGTGTGCAGGTGGTGGGGCCTGCCCCTGCGTGTCTGGGCTCCCGCCGGCAGCCCCAGCTCCAGGGAAGCAGCCCCTGAGCCAAGACCTGTAGGGGGCGCGGGGCGCCCCCGCCTGGAAGCCTAGTGCACAGCAGGCGGGAAGCGAGCCTCCTCGGGAGAAGAGGAGGCAGCCCAGCTGCGTGCGTCTGCACTCACTCCTTGGGCGGAGCCCAGTGAGCCTCCAGTACGGCAGAGCTCCAGCTCTGCTCAGAGGCCCGATCTGGCAGAGTTGCTGGCGTGAGGCTGCTCTGCCCTGGGCGAGCCTTGCCCAGACTTGCCTCGCTGCTAGGCTTCCTGCCCGGGAAGGAGCAGGCTGCGCCAGACAGGCAGACGCTCCTGGCGCCTTCCTGGCCTCAGCTCCACTCCTGCCTTGCCTTTGCACCTAGTCCCCAGGCGTCCTTGCGGAGGGCTTAGGGGCCGGTGGGGTGCACGCTGCCAAGCCCTCCGGCCGTGAGAGCTCTGTCATAGGGAAGGGAATGGCAAGTGCAGGGCTCCTCCAGCGGTCGCTTGGCCGCCCAGACTCAGCACAGCACGGAGAGCACCAGGCTTCCCCAGGGCCCCCGGCTGTGGTCTGCAGCCCCACACACCCGGAGGCTGACTCCGTGAGCGCCCAGAAGGTGCCTGACAGACGTCATTTCCCTAGTGCTCTCCCCACCAGCAGAGACGTGGGCAGGTGGTTGGGGCCTGCCCCTGCGTGTCTGGGCTGCCGCCCACAGCCTCCGCTCAGGGGAAGCAGCCCCTGTGCCAAGACCTGCAGGAGGCGCGGGGCGTCCCTGCCTGGAAGCCAAGTGCACGGTCCGCTTGGAAGCGAGCCTCCTTGGGAAGAGTCGAGGGAGCCAAGCCGCGTGCAGCTGCAATCCCTGCTTGGGCCGAGCCGAGTGTGCCTCCAGGACGGCAGAGCTCCAGCTCTGCTCAGAGGCCGGATCTAGTCAAGTGCCTTGCGCGAGGCTGCTCTGCCCTGGGCGAGACTTGCCCAGGCTTGCCTCGCTGCTAGGCTTGCTGCCCGGGAAGGAGCAGGCTGTGCGATGCTGGGAGAGGCCCCTGGCGCCTTCCTGGCCTCAGCTCCACTCCTGCCTTGCCTTTGCATCTAGGCCCCGGGCGTCCTTGGGGAAGGCTTAGGAGCCGGTGGCTTGCACACTGCCAAGCCCTCCAGCAGTGAGGCCTCTCGTCGAGGGGAGGGGAGGGCAAGTGCAGGGCTCCACCAGCGGTTGCTTGGCCGCCCAGACTCAGCGCCGCACGGAGAGCACAAGGCTCCCAGGTCCCCTGGCTGTGGTCTGCAGCCCCACACTCCCGGAGGCTGACTCCGTGGGCGCCCAGAAGGTGCCTGACAGACGTCATGTCCCTAGCGCTCTGCTCCCCAGCAGAGACGTGTGCAGGTGGTGGGGCCTGCCCCTGCGTGTCTGGGCTCCCGCCGGCAGCCCCAGCTCCAGGGAAGCAGCCCCTGAGCCAAGACCTGTAGGGGGCGCGGGGCGCCCCCGCCTGGAAGCCTAGTGCACAGCAGGCGGGAAGCGAGCCTCCTCGGGAGAAGAGGAGGCAGCCCAGCTGCGTGCGTCTGCACTCACTCCTTGGGCGGAGCCCAGTGAGCCTCCAGTACGGCAGAGCTCCAGCTCTGCTCAGAGGCCCGATCTGGCAGAGTTGCTGGCGTGAGGCTGCTCTGCCCTGGGCGAGCCTTGCCCAGACTTGCCTCGCTGCTAGGCTTCCTGCCCGGGAAAGGGCAGGCTGCGCGAGACAGGCAGACGCTCCTGGCGCCTTCCTGGCCTCAGCTCCACTCCTGCCTTGCCTTTGCACCTAGTCCCCAGGCGTCCTTGCGGAGGGCTTAGGGGCCGGTGGGGTGCACGCTGCCAAGCCCTCCGGCCGTGAGAGCTCTGTCATAGGGAAGGGAATGGCAAGTGCAGGGCTCCTCCAGCGCTCGCTTGGCCGCCCAGACTCAGCACAGCACGGAGAGCACCAGGCTTCCCCAGGGCCCCCGGCTGTGGTCTGCAGCCCCACACACCCGGAGGCTGACTCCGTGAGCGCCCAGAAGGTGCCTGACAGACGTCATTTCCCTAGTGCTCTCCCCACCAGCAGAGACGTGTGCAGGTGGTTGGGGCCTGCCCCTGCGTGTCTGGGCTGCCGCCCACAGCCTCCGCTCAGGGGAAGCAGCCCCTGTGCCAAGACCTGCAGGAGGCGCGGGGCGTCCCTGCCTGGAAGCCAAGTGCACGGTCCGCTTGGAAGCGAGCCTCCTTGGGAAGAGTCGAGGGAGCCAAGCCGCGTGCAGCTGCAATCCCTGCTTGGGCCGAGCCGAGTGTGCCTCCAGGACGGCAGAGCTCCAGCTCTGCTCAGAGGCCGGATCTAGTCAAGTGCCTTGCGCGAGGCTGCTCTGCCCTGGGCGAGACTTGCCCAGGCTTGCCTCGCTGCTAGGCTTGCTGCCCGGGAAGGAGCAGGCTGTGCGATGCTGGGAGAGGCCCCTGGCGCCTTCCTGGCCTCAGCTCCACTCCTGCCTTGCCTTTGCATCTAGGCCCCGGGCGTCCTTGGGGAAGGCTTAGGAGCCGGTGGCTTGCACACTGCCAAGCCCTCCAGCAGTGAGGCCTCTCGTCGAGGGGAGGGGAGGGGAGGGCAAGTGCAGGGCTCCACCAGCGGTTGCTTGGCCGCCCAGACTCAGCGCCGCACGGAGAGCACAAGGCTCCCAGGTCCCCTGGCTGTGGTCTGCAGCCCCACACTCCCGGAGGCTGACTCCGTGGGCGCCCAGAAGGTGCCTGACAGACGTCATGTCCCTAGCGCTCTGCTCCCCAGCAGAGACGTGTGCAGGTGGTGGGGCCTGCCCCTGCGTGTCTGGGCTCCCGCCGGCAGCCCCAGCTCCAGGGAAGCAGCCCCTGAGCCAAGACCTGTAGGAGGCGCGGGGCGCCCCCGCCTGGAAGCCTAGTGCACAGCAGGCGGGAAGCGAGCCTCCTCGGGAGAAGAGGAGGCAGCCCAGCTGCGTGCATCTGCACTCACTCCTTGGGCGGAGCCCAGTGAGCCTCCAGTACGGCAGAGCTCCAGCTCTGCTCAGAGGCCCGATCTGGCAGAGTTGCTGGCGTGAGGCTGCTCTGCCCTGGGCGAGCCTTGCCCAGACTTGCCTCGCTGCTAGGCTTCCTGCCCGGGAAGGAGCAGGCTGCGCCAGACAGGCAGACGCTCCTGGCGCCTTCCTGGCCTCAGCTCCACTCCTGCCTTGCCTTTGCACCTAGTCCCCAGGCGTCCTTGCGGAGGGCTTAGGGGCCGGTGGGGTGCACGCTGCCAAGCCCTCCAGCCGTGAGAGCTCTGTCATAGGGAAGGGAATGGCAAGTGCAGGGCTCCTCCAGTGCTCGCTTGGCCGCCCAGACTCAGCACAGCACGGAGAGCACCAGGCTTCCCCAGGGCCCCCGGCTGTGGTCTGCAGCCCCACACACCCGGAGGCTGACTCCGTGAGCGCCCAGAAGGTGCCTGACAGACGTCATTTCCCTAGTGCTCTCCCCACCAGCAGAGACGTGGGCAGGTGGTTGGGGCCTGCCCCTGCGTGTCTGGGCTGCCGCCCACAGCCTCCGCTCAGGGGAAGCAGCCCCTGTGCCAAGACCTGCAGGAGGCGCGGGGCGTCCCTGCCTGGAAGCCAAGTGCACGGTCCGCTTGGAAGCGAGCCTCCTTGGGAAGAGTCGAGGGAGCCAAGCCGCGTGCAGCTGCAATCCCTGCTTGGGCCGAGCCGAGTGTGCCTCCAGGACGGCAGAGCTCCAGCTCTGCTCAGAGGCCGGATCTAGTCAAGTGCCTTGCGCGAGGCTGCTCTGCCCTGGGCGAGACTTGCCCAGGCTTGCCTCGCTGCTAGGCTTGCTGCCCGGGAAGGAGCAGGCTGTGCGATGCTGGGAGAGGCCCCTGGCGCCTTCCTGGCCTCAGCTCCACTCCTGCCTTGCCTTTGCATCTAGGCCCCGGGCCTCCTTGGGGAAGGCTTAGGAGCCGGTGGCTTGCACACTGCCAAGCCCTCCAGCAGTGAGGCCTCTCGTCGAGGGGAGGGGAGGGCAAGTGCAGGGCTCCACCAGCGGTTGCTTGGCCGCCCAGACTCAGCGCGGCACGGAGAGCACAAGGCTCCCAGGTCCCCTGGCTGTGGTCTGCAGCCCCACACTCCCGGAGGCTGACTCCGTGGGCGCCCAGAAGGTGCCTGACAGACGTCATGTCCCTAGCGCTCTGCTCCCCAGCAGAGACGTGTGCAGGTGGTGGGGCCTGCCCCTGCGTGTCTGGGCTCCCGCCCGCAGCCCCAGCTCCAGGGAAGCAGCCCCTGAGCCAAGACCTGTACGGGGCGCGGGGCGCCCCCGCCTGGAAGCCTAGTGCACAGCAGGCGGGAAGCGAGCCTCCTCGGGAGAAGAGGAGGCAGCCCAGCTGCGTGCGTCTGCACTCACTCCTTGGGCGGAGCCCAGTGAGCCTCCAGTACGGCAGAGCTCCAGCTCTGCTCAGAGGCCCGATCTGGCAGAGTTGCTGGCGTGAGGCTGCTCTGCCCTGGGCGAGACTTGCCCAGGCTTGCCTCGCTGCTAGGCTTGCTGCCCGGGAAGGAGCAGGCTGTGCGATGCTGGGAGAGGCCCCTGGCGCCTTCCTGGACTCAGCTCCACTCCTGCCTTGCCTTTGCATCTAGGCCCCGGGCGTCCTTGGGGAAGGCTTAGGAGCCGGTGGCTTGCACACTGCCAAGCCCTCCAGCAGTGAGGCCTCTCGTCGAGGGCAGGGGAGGGCAAGTGCAGGGCTCCACCAGCGGTTGCTTGGCCGCCCAGACTCAGCGCCGCACGGAGAGCACAAGGCTCCCAGGTCCCCTGGCTGTGGTCTGCAGCCCCACACTCCCGGAGGCTGACTCCGTGGGCGCCCAGAAGGTGCCTGACAGACGTCATGTCCCTAGCGCTCTGCTCCCCAGCAGAGACGTGTGCAGGTGGTGGGGCCTGCCCCTGCGTGTCTGGGCTCCCGCCGGCAGCCCCAGCTCCAGGGAAGCAGCCCCTGAGCCAAGACCTGTAGGGGGCGCGGGGCGCCCCCGCCTGGAAGCCTAGTGCACAGCAGGCGGGAAGCGAGCCTCCTCGGGAGAAGAGGAGGCAGCCCAGCTGCGTGCCTCTGCACTCACTCCTTGGGCGGAGCCCAGTGAGCCTCCAGTACGGCAGAGCTCCAGCTCTGCTCAGAGGCCCGATCTGGCAGAGTTGCTGGCGTGATGCTGCTCTGCCCTGGGCGAGCCTTGCCCAGACTTGCCTCGCTGCTGGGCTTCCTGCCCGGGAAGGAGCAGGCTGCGCTAGACAGGCAGATGCTCCTGGCGCCTTCCTGGCCTCAGCTCCACTCCTGCCTTGCCTTTGCACCTAGTCCCCAGGCGTCCTTGCGGAGGGCTTAGGGGCCGGTGGGGTGCACGCTGCCAAGCCCTCCGGCCGTGAGAGCTCTGTCATAGGGAAGGGAATGGCAAGTGCAGGGCTCCTCCAGCGGTCGCTTGGCCGCCCAGACTCAGCACAGCACGGAGAGCACCAGGCTTCCCCAGGGCCCCCGGCTGTGGTCTGCAGCCCCACACACCCGGAGGCTGACTCCGTGAGCGCCCAGAAGGTGCCTGACAGACGTCATTTCCCTAGTGCTCTCCCCACCAGCAGAGACGTGTGCAGGTGGTTGGGGCCTGCCCCTGCGTGTCTGGGCTGCCGCCCACAGCCTCCGCTCAGGGGAAGCAGCCCCTGTGCCAAGACCTGCAGGAGGCGCGGGGCGTCCCTGCCTGGAAGCCAAGTGCACGGTCCGCTTGGAAGCGAGCCTCCTTGGGAAGAGTCGAGGGAGCCAAGCCGCGTGCAGCTGCAATCCCTGCTTGGGCCGAGCCGAGTGTGCCTCCAGGACGGCAGAGCTCCAGCTCTGCTCAGAGGCCGGATCTAGTCAAGTGCCTTGCGCGAGGCTGCTCTGCCCTGGGCGAGACTTGCCCAGGCTTGCCTCGCTGCTAGGCTTGCTGCCCGGGAAGGAGCAGGCTGTGCGATGCTGGGAGAGGCCCCTGGCGCCTTCCTGGCCTCAGCTCCACTCCTGCCTTGCCTTTGCATCTAGGCCCCGGGCGTCCTTGGGGAAGGCTTAGGAGCCGGTGGCTTGCACACTGCCAAGCCCTCCAGCAGTGAGGCCTCTCGTCGAGGGGAGGGGAGGGGAGGGCAAGTGTAGGGCTCCACCAGCGGTTGCTTGGCCGCCCAGACTCAGCGCCGCACGGAGAGCACAAGGCTCCCAGGTCCCCTGGCTGTGGTCTGCAGCCCCACACTCCCGGAGGCTGACTCCGTGGGCGCCCAGAAGGTGCCTGACAGACGTCATGTCCCTAGCGCTCTGCTCCCCAGCAGAGACGTGTGCAGGTGGTGGGGCCTGCCCCTGCGTGTCTGGGCTCCCGCCGGCAGCCCCAGCTCCAGGGAAGCAGCCCCTGAGCCAAGACCTGTAGGGGGCGCGGGGCGCCCCCGCCTGGAAGCCTAGTGCACAGCAGGCGGGAAGCGAGCCTCCTCGGGAGAAGAGGAGGCAGCCCAGCTGCGTGCGTCTGCACTCACTCCTTGGGCGGAGCCCAGTGAGCCTCCAGTACGGCAGAGCTCCAGCTCTGCTCAGAGGCCCGATCTGGCAGAGTTGCTGGCGTGAGGCTGCTCTGCCCTGGGCGAGCCTTGCCCAGACTTGCCTCGCTGCTAGGCTTCCTGCCCGGGAAGGAGCAGGCTGCGCCAGACAGGCAGACGCTCCTGGCGCCTTCCTGGCCTCAGCTCCACTCCTGCCTTGCCTTTGCACCTAGTCCCCAGGCGTCCTTGCGGAGGGCTTAGGGGCCGGTGGGGTGCACGCTGCCAAGCCCTCCGGCCGTGAGAGCTCTGTCATAGGGAAGGGAATGGCAAGTGCAGGGCTCCTCCAGCGGTCGCTTGGCCGCCCAGACTCAGCACAGCACGGAGAGCACCAGGCTTCCCCAGGGCCCCCGGCTGTGGTCTGCAGCCCCACACACCCGGAGGCTGACTCCGTGAGCGCCCAGAAGGTGCCTGACAGACGTCATTTCCCTAGTGCTCTCCCCACCAGCAGAGACGTGGGCAGGTGGTTGGGGCCTGCCCCTGCATGTCTGGGCTGCCGCCCACAGCCTCCGCTCAGGGGAAGCAGCCCCTGTGCCAAGACCTGCAGGAGGCGCGGGGCGTCCCTGCCTGGAAGCCAAGTGCACGGTCCGCTTGGAAGCGAGCCTCCTTGGGAAGAGTCGAGGGAGCCAAGCCGCGTGCAGCTGCAATCCCTGCTTGGGCCGAGCCGAGTGTGCCTCCAGGACGGCAGAGCTCCAGCTCTGCTCAGAGGCCGGATCTAGTCAAGTGCCTTGCGCGAGGCTGCTCTGCCCTGGGCGAGACTTGCCCAGGCTTGCCTCGCTGCTAGGCTTGCTGCCCGGGAAGGAGCAGGCTGTGCGATGCTGGGAGAGGCCCCTGGCGCCTTCCTGGCCTCAGCTCCACTCCTGCCTTGCCTTTGCATCTAGGCCCCGGGCGTCCTTGGGGAAGGCTTAGGAGCCGGTGGCTTGCACACTGCCAAGCCCTCCAGCAGTGAGGCCTCTCGTCGAGGGGAGGGGAGGGCAAGTGCAGGGCTCCACCAGCGGTTGCTTGGCCGCCCAGACTCAGCGCCGCACGGAGAGCACAAGGCTCCCAGGTCCCCTGGCTGTGGTCTGCAGCCCCACACTCCCGGAGGCTGACTCCGTGGGCGCCCAGAAGGTGCCTGACAGACGTCATGTCCCTAGCGCTCTGCTCCCCAGCAGAGACGTGTGCAGGTGGTGGGGCCTGCCCCTGCGTGTCTGGGCTCCCGCCGGCAGCCCCAGCTCCAGGGAAGCAGCCCCTGAGCCAAGACCTGTAGGGGGCGCGGGGCGCCCCCGCCTGGAAGCCTAGTGCACAGCAGGCGGGAAGCGAGCCTCCTCGGGAGAAGAGGAGGCAGCCCAGCTGCGTGCGTCTGCACTCACTCCTTGGGCGGAGCCCAGTGAGCCTCCAGTACGGCAGAGCTCCAGCTCTGCTCAGAGGCCCGATCTGGCAGAGTTGCTGGCGTGAGGCTGCTCTGCCCTGGGCGAGCCTTGCCCAGACTTGCCTCGCTGCTAGGCTTCCTGCCCGGGAAGGAGCAGGCTGCGCCAGACAGGCAGACGCTCCTGGTGCCTTCCTGGCCTCAGCTCCACTCCTGCCTTGCCTTTGCACCTAGTCCCCAGGCGTCCTTGCGGAGGGCTTAGGGGCCGGTGGGGTGCACGCTGCCAAGCCCTCCGGCCGTGAGAGCTCTGTCATAAGGAAGGGAATGGCAAGTGCAGGGCTCCTCCAGCGGTCGCTTGGCCGCCCAGACTCAGCACAGCACGGAGAGCACCAGGCTTCCCCAGGGCCCCCGGCTGTGGTCTGCAGCCCCACACACCCGGAGGCTGACTCCGTGAGCGCCCAGAAGGTGCCTGACAGACGTCATTTCCCTAGTGCTCTCCCCACCAGCAGAGACGTGTGCAGGTGGTTGGGGCCTGCCCCTGCGTGTCTGGGCTGCCGCCCACAGCCTCCGCTCAGGGGAAGCAGCCCCTGTGCCAAGACCTGCAGGAGGCGCGGGGCGTCCCTGCCTGGAAGCCAAGTGCACGGTCCGCTTGGAAGCGAGCCTCCTTGGGAAGAGTCGAGGGAGCCAAGCCGCGTGCAGCTGCAATCCCTGCTTGGGCCGAGCCGAGTGTGCCTCCAGGACGGCAGAGCTCCAGCTCTGCTCAGAGGCCGGATCTAGTCAAGTGCCTTGCGCGAGGCTGCTCTGCCCTGGGCGAGACTTGCCCAGGCTTGCCTCGCTGCTAGGCTTGCTGCCCGGGAAGGAGCAGGCTAGGCTGTGCGATGCTGGGAGAGGCCCCTGGCGCCTT
Source organism: Budorcas taxicolor (assembly GCF_023091745.1). NCBI lineage: Eukaryota > Metazoa > Chordata > Mammalia > Artiodactyla > Bovidae > Budorcas > Budorcas taxicolor. Next base: position 27,574 of record NW_026292568.1, read on the forward strand.
CCTGGCCTCAGCTCCACTCCTGCCTTGCCTTTGCATCTAGGCCCCGGGCGTCCTTGGGGAAGGCTTAGGAGCCGGTGGCTTGCACACTGCCAAGCCCTCCAGCAGTGAGGCCTCTCGTCGAGGGGAGGGGAGGGCAAGTGCAGGGCTCCACCAGCGGTTGCTTGGCCGCCCAGACTCAGCGCCGCACGGAGAGCACAACGCTCCCAGGTCCCCTGGCTGTGGTCTGCAGCCCCACACTCCCGGAGGCTGACTCCGTGGGCGCCCAGAAGGTGCCTGACAGACGTCATGTCCCTAGCGCTCTGCTCCCCAGCAGAGACGTGTGCAGGTGGTGGGGCCTGCCCCTGCGTGTCTGGGCTCCCGCCGGCAGCCCCAGCTCCAGGGAAGCAGCCCCTGAGCCAAGACCTGTAGGGGGCGCGGGGCGCCCCCGCCTGGAAGCCTAGTGCACAGCAGGCGGGAAGCGAGCCTCCTCGGGAGAAGAGGAGGCAGCCCAGCTGCGTGCGTCTGCACTCACTCCTTGGGCGGAGCCCAGTGAGCCTCCAGTACGGCAGAGCTCCAGCTCTGCTCAGAGGCCCGATCTGGCAGAGTTGCTGGCGTGAGGCTGCTCTGCCCTGGGCGAGCCTTGCCCAGACTTGCCTCGCTGCTGGGCTTCCTGCCCGGGAAGGAGCAGGCTGCGCCAGACAGGCAGATGCTCCTGGCGCCTTCCTGGCCTCAGCTCCACTCCTGCCTTGCCTTTGCACCTAGTCCCCAGGCGTCCTTGCGGAGGGCTTAGGGGCCGGTGGGGTGCACGCTGCCAAGCCCTCCGGCCGTGAGAGCTCTGTCATAGGGAAGGGAATGGCAAGTGCAGGGCTCCTCCAGCGGTCGCTTGGCCGCCCAGACTCAGCACAGCACGGAGAGCACCAGGCTTCCCCAGGGCCCCCGGCTGTGGTCTGCAGCCCCACACACCCGGAGGCTGACTCCGTGAGCGCCCAGAAGGTGCCTGACAGACGTCATTTCCCTAGTGCTCTCCCCACCAGCAGAGACGTGTGCAGGTGGTTGGGGCCTGCCCCTGCGTGTCTGGGCTGCCGCCCACAGCCTCCGCTCAGGGGAAGCAGCCCCTGTGCCAAGACCTGCAGGAGGCGCGGGGCGTCCCTGCCTGGAAGCCAAGTGCACGGTCCGCTTGGAAGCGAGCCTCCTTGGGAAGAGTCGAGGGAGCCAAGCCGCGTGCAGCTGCAATCCCTGCTTGGGCCGAGCCGAGTGTGCCTCCAGGACGGCAGAGCTCCAGCTCTGCTCAGAGGCCGGATCTAGTCAAGTGCCTTGCGCGAGGCTGCTCTGCCCTGGGCGAGACTTGCCCAGGCTTGCCTCGCTGCTAGGCTTGCTGCCCGGGAAGGAGCAGGCTAGGCTGTGCGATGCTGGGAGAGGCCCCTGGCGCCTTCCTGGCCTCAGCTCCACTCCTGCCTTGCCTTTGCATCTAGGCCCCGGGCGTCCTTGGGGAAGGCTTAGGAGCCGGTGGCTTGCACACTGCCAAGCCCTCCAGCAGTGAGGCCTCTCGTCGAGGGGAGGGGAGGGCAAGTGCAGGGCTCCACCAGCGGTTGCTTGGCCGCCCAGACTCAGCGCCGCACGGAGAGCACAACGCTCCCAGGTCCCCTGGCTGTGGTCTGCAGCCCCACACTCCCGGAGGCTGACTCCGTGGGCGCCCAGAAGGTGCCTGACAGACGTCATGTCCCTAGCGCTCTGCTCCCCAGCAGAGACGTGTGCAGGTGGTGGGGCCTGCCCCTGCGTGTCTGGGCTCCCGCCGGCAGCCCCAGCTCCAGGGAAGCAGCCCCTGAGCCAAGACCTGTAGGGGGCGCGGGGCGCCCCCGCCTGGAAGCCTAGTGCACAGCAGGCGGGAAGCGAGCCTCCTCGGGAGAAGAGGAGGCAGCCCAGCTGCGTGCGTCTGCACTCACTCCTTGGGCGGAGCCCAGTGAGCCTCCAGTACGGCAGAGCTCCAGCTCTGCTCAGAGGCCCGATCTGGCAGAGTTGCTGGCGTGAGGCTGCTCTGCCCTGGGCGAGCCTTGCCCAGACTTGCCTCGCTGCTGGGCTTCCTGCCCGGGAAGGAGCAGGCTGCGCCAGACAGGCAGATGCTCCTGGCGCCTTCCTGGCCTCAGCTCCACTCCTGCCTTGCCTTTGCACCTAGTCCCCAGGCGTCCTTGCGGAGGGCTTAGGGGCCGGTGGGGTGCACGCTGCCAAGCCCTCCGGCCGTGAGAGCTCTGTCATAGGGAAGGGAATGGCAAGTGCAGGGCTCCTCCAGCGGTCGCTTGGCCGCCCAGACTCAGCACAGCACGGAGAGCACCAGGCTTCCCCAGGGCCCCCGGCTGTGGTCTGCAGCCCCACACACCCGGAGGCTGACTCCGTGAGCGCCCAGAAGGTGCCTGACAGACGTCATTTCCCTAGTGCTCTCCCCACCAGCAGAGACGTGTGCAGGTGGTTGGGGCCTGCCCCTGCGTGTCTGGGCTGCCGCCCACAGCCTCCGCTCAGGGGAAGCAGCCCCTGTGCCAAGACCTGCAGGAGGCGCGGGGCGTCCCTGCCTGGAAGCCAAGTGCACGGTCCGCTTGGAAGCGAGCCTCCTTGGGAAGAGTCGAGGGAGCCAAGCCGCGTGCAGCTGCAATCCCTGCTTGGGCCGAGCCGAGTGTGCCTCCAGGACGGCAGAGCTCCAGCTCTGCTCAGAGGCCGGATCTAGTCAAGTGCCTTGCGCGAGGCTGCTCTGCCCTGGGCGAGACTTGCCCAGGCTTGCCTCGCTGCTAGGCTTGCTGCCCGGGAAGGAGCAGGCTGTGCGATGCTGGGAGAGGCCCCTGGCGCCTTCCTGGACTCAGCTCCACTCCTGCCTTGCCATTGCATCTAGGCCCCGGGCGTCCTTGGGGAAGGCTTAGGAGCCGGTGGCTTGCACACTGCCAAGCCCTCCAGCAGTGAGGCCTCTCGTCGAGGGGAGGGGAGGGCAAGTGCAGGGCTCCACCAGCGGTTGCTTGGCCGCCCAGACTCAGCGCCGCACGGAGAGCACAACGCTCCCAGGTCCCCTGGCTGTGGTCTGCAGCCCCACACTCCCGGAGGCTGACTCCGTGGGCGCCCAGAAGGTGCCTGACAGACGTCATGTCCCTAGCGCTCTGCTCCCCAGCAGAGACGTGTGCAGGTGGTGGGGCCTGCCCCTGCGTGTCTGGGCTCCCGCCGGCAGCCCCAGCTCCAGGGAAGCAGCCCCTGAGCCAAGACCTGTAGGGGGCGCGGGGCGCCCCCGCCTGGAAGCCTAGTGCACAGCAGGCGGGAAGCGAGCCTCCTCGGGAGAAGAGGAGGCAGCCCAGCTGCGTGCGTCTGCACTCACTCCTTGGGCGGAGCCCAGTGAGCCTCCAGTACGGCAGAGCTCCAGCTCTGCTCAGAGGCCCGATCTGGCAGAGTTGCTGGCGTGAGGCTGCTCTGCCCTGGGCGAGCCTTGCCCAGACTTGCCTCGCTGCTGGGCTTCCTGCCCGGGAAGGAGCAGGCTGCGCCAGACAGGCAGATGCTCCTGGCGCCTTCCTGGCCTCAGCTCCACTCCTGCCTTGCCTTTGCACCTAGTCCCCAGGCGTCCTTGCGGAGGGCTTAGGGGCCGGTGGGGTGCACGCTGCCAAGCCCTCCGGCCGTGAGAGCTCTGTCATAGGGAAGGGAATGGCAAGTGCAGGGCTCCTCCAGCGGTCGCTTGGCCGCCCAGACTCAGCACAGCACGGAGAGCACCAGGCTTCCCCAGGGCCCCCGGCTGTGGTCTGCAGCCCCACACACCCGGAGGCTGACTCCGTGAGCGCCCAGAAGGTGCCTGACAGACGTCATTTCCCTAGTGCTCTCCCCACCAGCAGAGACGTGTGCAGGTGGTTGGGGCCTGCCCCTGCGTGTCTGGGCTGCCGCCCACAGCCTCCGCTCAGGGGAAGCAGCCCCTGTGCCAAGACCTGCAGGAGGCGCGGGGCGTCCCTGCCTGGAAGCCAAGTGCACGGTCCGCTTGGAAGCGAGCCTCCTTGGGAAGAGTCGAGGGAGCCAAGCCGCGTGCAGCTGCAATCCCTGCTTGGGCCGAGCCGAGTGTGCCTCCAGGACGGCAGAGCTCCAGCTCTGCTCAGAGGCCGGATCTAGTCAAGTGCCTTGCGCGAGGCTGCTCTGCCCTGGGCGAGACTTGCCCAGGCTTGCCTCGCTGCTAGGTTTGCTGCCCGGGAAGGAGCAGGCTGTGCGATGCTGGGAGAGGCCCCTGGCGCCTTCCTGGACTCAGCTCCACTCCTGCCTTGCCTTTGCATCTAGGCCCCGGGCGTCCTTGGGGAAGGCTTAGGAGCCAGTGGCTTGCACACTGCCAAGCCCTCCAGCAGTGAGGCCTCTCGTCGAGGGGAGGGGAGGGCAAGTGCAGGGCTCCACCAGCGGTTGCTTGGCCGCCCAGACTCAGCGCCGCACGGAGAGCACAAGGCTCCCAGGTCCCCTGGCTGTGGTCTGCAGCCCCACACTCCCGGAGGCTGACTCCGTGGGCGCCCAGAAGGTGCCTGACAGACGTCATGTCCCTAGCGCTCTGCTCCCCAGCAGAGACGTGTGCAGCTGGTGGGGCCTGCCCCTGCGTGTCTGGGCTCCCGCCGGCAGCCCCAGCTCCAGGGAAGCAGCCCCTGAGCCAAGACCTGTAGGGGGCGCGGGGCGCCCCCGCCTGGAAGCCTAGTGCACAGCAGGCGGGAAGCGAGCCTCCTCGGGAGAAGAGGAGGCAGCCCAGCTGCGTGCGTCTGCACTCACTCCTTGGGCGGAGCCCAGTGAGCCTCCAGTACGGCAGAGCTCCAGCTCTGCTCAGAGGCCCGATCTGGCAGAGTTGCTGGCGTGAGGCTGCTCTGCCCTGGGCGAGCCTTGCCCAGACTTGCCTCGCTGCTGGGCTTCCTGCCCGGGAAGGAGCAGGCTGCGCCAGACAGGCAGATGCTCCTGGCGCCTTCCTGGCCTCAGCTCCACTCCTGCCTTGCCTTTGCACCTAGTCCCCAGGCGTCCTTGCGGAGGGCTTAGGGGCCGGTGGGGTGCACGCTGCCAAGCCCTCCGGCCGTGAGAGCTCTGTCATAGGGAAGGGAATGGCAAGTGCAGGGCTCCTCCAGCGGTCGCTTGGCCGCCCAGACTCAGCACAGCACGGAGAGCACCAGGCTTCCCCAGGGCCCCCGGCTGTGGTCTGCAGCCCCACACACCCGGAGGCTGACTCCGTGAGCGCCCAGAAGGTGCCTGACAGACGTCATTTCCCTAGTGCTCTCCCCACCAGCAGAGACGTGTGCAGGTGGTTGGGGCCTGCCCCTGCGTGTCTGGGCTGCCGCCCACAGCCTCCGCTCAGGGGAAGCAGCCCCTGTGCCAAGACCTGCAGGAGGCGCGGGGCGTCCCTGCCTGGAAGCCAAGTGCACGGTCCGCTTGGAAGCGAGCCTCCTTGGGAAGAGTCGAGGGAGCCAAGCCGCGTGCAGCTGCAATCCCTGCTTGGGCCGAGCCGAGTGTGCCTCCAGGACGGCAGAGCTCCAGCTCTGCTCAGAGGCCGGATCTAGTCAAGTGCCTTGCGCGAGGCTGCTCTGCCCTGGGCGAGACTTGCCCAGGCTTGCCTCGCTGCTAGGCTTGCTGCCCGGGAAGGAGCAGGCTGTGCGATGCTGGGAGAGGCCCCTGGCGCCTTCCTGGCCTCAGCTCCACTCCTGCCTTGCCTTTGCATCTAGGCCCCGGGCGTCCTTGGGGAAGGCTTAGGAGCCGGTGGCTTGCACACTGCCAAGCCCTCCAGCAGTGAGGCCTCTCGTCGAGGGGAGGGGAGGGCAAGTGCAGGGCTCCACCAGCGGTTGCTTGGCCGCCCAGACTCAGCGCCGCACGGAGAGCACAAGGCTCCCAGGTCCCCTGGCTGTGGTCTGCAGCCCCACACTCCCGGAGGCTGACTCCGTGGGCGCCCAGAAGGTGCCTGACAGACGTCATGTCCCTAGCGCTCTGCTCCCCAGCAGAGACGTGTGCAGGTGGTGGGGCCTGCCCCTGCGTGTCTGGGCTCCCGCCGGCAGCCCCAGCTCCAGGGAAGCAGCCCCTGAGCCAAGACCTGTAGGGGGCGCGGGGCGCCCCCGCCTGGAAGCCTAGTGCACAGCAGGCGGGAAGCGAGCCTCCTCGGGAGAAGAGGAGGCAGCCCAGCTGCGTGCGTCTGCACTCACTCCTTGGGCGGAGCCCAGTGAGCCTCCAGTACGGCAGAGCTCCAGCTCTGCTCAGAGGCCCGATCTGGCAGAGTTGCTGGCGTGAGGCTGCTCTGCCCTGGGCGAGCCTTGCCCAGACTTGCCTCGCTGCTGGGCTTCCTGCCCGGGAAGGAGCAGGCTGCGCCAGACAGGCAGATGCTCCTGGCGCCTTCCTGGCCTCAGCTCCACTCCTGCCTTGCCTTTGCACCTAGTCCCCAGGCGTCCTTGCGGAGGGCTTAGGGGCCGGTGGGGTGCCCGCTGCCAAGCCCTCCGGCCGTGAGAGCTCTGTCATAGGGAAGGGAATGGCAAGTGCAGGGCTCCTCCAGCGGTCGCTTGGCCGCCCAGACTCAGCACAGCACGGAGAGCACCAGGCTTCCCCAGGGCCCCCGGCTGTGGTCTGCAGCCCCACACACCCGGAGGCTGACTCCGTGAGCGCCCAGAAGGTGCCTGACAGACGTCATTTCCCTAGTGCTCTCCCCACCAGCAGAGACGTGTGCAGGTGGTTGGGGCCTGCCCCTGCGTGTCTGGGCTGCCGCCCACAGCCTCTGCTCAGGGGAAGCAGCCCCTGTGCCAAGACCTGCAGGAGGCGCGGGGCGTCCCTGCCTGGAAGCCAAGTGCACGGTCCGCTTGGAAGCGAGCCTCCTTGGGAAGAGTCGAGGGAGCCAAGCCGCGTGCAGCTGCAATCCCTGCTTGGGCCGAGCCGAGTGTGCCTCCAGGACGGCAGAGCTCCAGCTCTGCTCAGAGGCCGGATCTAGTCAAGTGCCTTGCGCGAGGCTGCTCTGCCCTGGGCGAGACTTGCCCAGGCTTGCCTCGCTGCTAGGCTTGCTGCCCGGGAAGGAGCAGGCTGTGCGATGCTGGGAGAGGCCCCTGGCGCCTTCCTGGACTCAGCTCCACTCCTGCCTTGCCTTTGCATCTAGGCCCCGGGCGTCCTTGGGGAAGGCTTAGGAGCCGGTGGCTTGCACACTGCCAAGCCCTCCAGCAGTGAGGCCTCTCGTCGAGGGGAGGGGAGGGCAAGTGCAGGGCTCCACCAGCGGTTGCTTGGCCGCCCAGACTCAGCGCCGCACGGAGAGCACAAGGCTCCCAGGTCCCCTGGCTGTGGTCTGCAGCCCCACACTCCCGGAGGCTGACTCCGTGGGCGCCCAGAAGGTGCCTGACAGACGTCATGTCCCTAGCGCTCTGCTCCCCAGCAGAGACGTGTGCAGCTGGTGGGGCCTGCCCCTGCGTGTCTGGGCTCCCGCCGGCAGCCCCAGCTCCAGGGAAGCAGCCCCTGAGCCAAGACCTGTAGGGGGCGCGGGGCGCCCCCGCCTGGAAGCCTAGTGCACAGCAGGCGGGAAGCGAGCCTCCTCGGGAGAAGAGGAGGCAGCCCAGCTGCGTGCGTCTGCACTCACTCCTTGGGCGGAGCCCAGTGAGCCTCCAGTACGGCAGAGCTCCAGCTCTGCTCAGAGGCCCGATCTGGCAGAGTTGCTGGCGTGAGGCTGCTCTGCCCTGGGCGAGCCTTGCCCAGACTTGCCTCGCTGCTGGGCTTCCTGCCCGGGAAGGAGCAGGCTGCGCCAGACAGGCAGATGCTCCTGGCGCCTTCCTGGCCTCAGCTCCACTCCTGCCTTGCCTTTGCACCTAGTCCCCAGGCGTCCTTGCGGAGGGCTTAGGGGCCGGTGGGGTGCACGCTGCCAAGCCCTCCGGCCGTGAGAGCTCTGTCATAGGGAAGGGAATGGCAAGTGCAGGGCTCCTCCAGCGGTCGCTTGGCCGCCCAGACTCAGCACAGCACGGAGAGCACCAGGCTTCCCCAGGGCCCCCGGCTGTGGTCTGCAGCCCCACACACCCGGAGGCTGACTCCGTGAGCGCCCAGAAGGTGCCTGACAGACGTCATTTCCCTAGTGCTCTCCCCACCAGCAGAGACGTGTGCAGGTGGTTGGGGCCTGCCCCTGCGTGTCTGGGCTGCCGCCCACAGCCTCCGCTCAGGGGAAGCAGCCCCTGTGCCAAGACCTGCAGGAGGCGCGGGGCGTCCCTGCCTGGAAGCCAAGTGCACGGTCCGCTTGGAAGCGAGCCTCCTTGGGAAGAGTCGAGGGAGCCAAGCCGCGTGCAGCTGCAATCCCTGCTTGGGCCGAGCCGAGTGTGCCTCCAGGACGGCAGAGCTCCAGCTCTGCTCAGAGGCCGGATCTAGTCAAGTGCCTTGCGCGAGGCTGCTCTGCCCTGGGCGAGACTTGCCCAGGCTTGCCTCGCTGCTAGGCTTGCTGCCCGGGAAGGAGCAGGCTGTGCGATGCTGGGAGAGGCCCCTGGCGCCTTCCTGGCCTCAGCTCCACTCCTGCCTTGCCTTTGCATCTAGGCCCCGGGCGTCCTTGGGGAAGGCTTAGGAGCCGGTGGCTTGCACACTGCCAAGCCCTCCAGCAGTGAGGCCTCTCGTCGAGGGGAGGGGAGGGCAAGTGCAGGGCTCCACCAGCGGTTGCTTGGCCGCCCAGACTCAGCGCCGCACGGAGAGCACAAGGCTCCCAGGTCCCCTGGCTGTGGTCTGCAGCCCCACACTCCCGGAGGCTGACTCCGTGGGCGCCCAGAAGGTGCCTGACAGACGTCATGTCCCTAGCGCTCTGCTCCCCAGCAGAGACGTGTGCAGGTGGTGGGGCCTGCCCCTGCGTGTCTGGGCTCCCGCCGGCAGCCCCAGCTCCAGGGAAGCAGCCCCTGAGCCAAGACCTGTAGGGGGCGCGGGGCGCCCCCGCCTGGAAGCCTAGTGCACAGCAGGCGGGAAGCGAGCCTCCTCGGGAGAAGAGGAGGCAGCCCAGCTGCGTGCGTCTGCACTCACTCCTTGGGCGGAGCCCAGTGAGCCTCCAGTACGGCAGAGCTCCAGCTCTGCTCAGAGGCCCGATCTGGCAGAGTTGCTGGCGTGAGGCTGCTCTGCCCTGGGCGAGCCTTGCCCAGACTTGCCTCGCTGCTGGGCTTCCTGCCCGGGAAGGAGCAGGCTGCGCCAGACAGGCAGATGCTCCTGGCGCCTTCCTGGCCTCAGCTCCACTCCTGCCTTGCCTTTGCACCTAGTCCCCAGGCGTCCTTGCGGAGGGCTTAGGGGCCGGTGGGGTGCACGCTGCCAAGCCCTCCGGCCGTGAGAGCTCTGTCATAGGGAAGGGAATGGCAAGTGCAGGGCTCCTCCAGCGGTCGCTTGGCCGCCCAGACTCAGCACAGCACGGAGAGCACCAGGCTTCCCCAGGGCCCCCGGCTGTGGTCTGCAGCCCCACACACCCGGAGGCTGACTCCGTGAGCGCCCAGAAGGTGCCTGACAGACGTCATTTCCCTAGTGCTCTCCCCACCAGCAGAGACGTGTGCAGGTGGTTGGGGCCTGCCCCTGCGTGTCTGGGCTGCCGCCCACAGCCTCCGCTCAGGGGAAGCAGCCCCTGTGCCAAGACCTGCAGGAGGCGCGGGGCGTCCCTGCCTGGAAGCCAAGTGCACGGTCCGCTTGGAAGCGAGCCTCCTTGGGAAGAGTCGAGGGAGCCAAGCCGCGTGCAGCTGCAATCCCTGCTTGGGCCGAGCCGAGTGTGCCTCCAGGACGGCAGAGCTCCAGCTCTGCTCAGAGGCCGGATCTAGTCAAGTGCCTTGAGCGAGGCTGCTCTGCCCTGGGCGAGACTTGCCCAGGCTTGCCTCGCTGCTAGGCTTGCTGCCCGGGAAGGAGCAGGCTGTGCGATGCTGGGAGAGGCCCCTGGCGCCTTCCTGGCCTCAGCTCCACTCCTGCCTTGCCTTTGCATCTAGGCCCCGGGCGTCCTTGGGGAAGGCTTAGGAGCCGGTGGCTTGCACACTGCCAAGCCCTCCAGCAGTGAGGCCTCTCGTCGAGGGGAGGGGAGGGCAAGTGCAGGGCTCCACCAGCGGTTGCTTGGCCGCCCAGACTCAGCGCCGCACGGAGAGCACAAGGCTCCCAGGTCCCCTGGCTGTGGTCTGCAGCCCCACACTCCCGGAGGCTGACTCCGTGGGCGCCCAGAAGGTGCCTGACAGACGTCATGTCCCTAGCGCTCTGCTCCCCAGCAGAGACGTGTGCAGGTGGTGGGGCCTGCCCCTGCGTGTCTGGGCTCCCGCCGGCAGCCCCAGCTCCAGGGAAGCAGCCCCTGAGCCAAGACCTGTAGGGGGCGCGGGGCGCCCCCGCCTGGAAGCCTAGTGCACAGCAGGCGGGAAGCGAGCCTCCTCGGGAGAAGAGGAGGCAGCCCAGCTGCGTGCGTCTGCACTCACTCCTTGGGCGGAGCCCAGTGAGCCTCCAGTACGGCAGAGCTCCAGCTCTGCTCAGAGGCCCGATCTGGCAGAGTTGCTGGCGTGAGGCTGCTCTGCCCTGGGCGAGCCTTGCCCAGACTTGCCTCGCTGCTGGGCTTCCTGCCCGGGAAGGAGCAGGCTGCGCCAGACAGGCAGATGCTCCTGGCGCCTTCCTGGCCTCAGCTCCACTCCTGCCTTGCCTTTGCACCTAGTCCCCAGGCGTCCTTGCGGAGGGCTTAGGGGCCGGTGGGGTGCACGCTGCCAAGCCCTCCGGCCGTGAGAGCTCTGTCATAGGGAAGGGAATGGCAAGTGCAGGGCTCCTCCAGCGGTCGCTTGGCCGCCCAGACTCAGCACAGCACGGAGAGCACCAGGCTTCCCCAGGGCCCCCGGCTGTGGTCTGCAGCCCCACACACCCGGAGGCTGACTCCGTGAGCGCCCAGAAGGTGCCTGACAGACGTCATTTCCCTAGTGCTCTCCCCACCAGCAGAGACGTGTGCAGGTGGTTGGGGCCTGCCCCTGCGTGTCTGGGCTGCCGCCCACAGCCTCCGCTCAGGGGAAGCAGCCCCTGTGCCAAGACCTGCAGGAGGCGCGGGGCGTCCCTGCCTGGAAGCCAAGTGCACGGTCCGCTTGGAAGCGAGCCTCCTTGGGAAGAGTCGAGGGAGCCAAGCCGCGTGCAGCTGCAATCCCTGCTTGGGCCGAGCCGAGTGTGCCTCCAGGACGGCAGAGCTCCAGCTCTGCTCAGAGGCCGGATCTAGTCAAGTGCCTTGCGCGAGGCTGCTCTGCCCTGGGCGAGACTTGCCCAGGCTTGCCTCGCTGCTAGGCTTGCTGCCCGGGAAGGAGCAGGCTGTGCGATGCTGGGAGAGGCCCCTGGCGCCTTCCTGGACTCAGCTCCACTCCTGCCTTGCCTTTGCATCTAGGCCCCGGGCGTCCTTGGGGAAGGCTTAGGAGCCGGTGGCTTGCACACTGCCAAGCCCTCCAGCAGTGAGGCCTCTCGTCGAGGGGAGGGGAGGGCAAGTGCAGGGCTCCACCAGCGGTTGCTTGGCCGCCCAGACTCAGCGCCGCACGGAGAGCACAACGCTCCCAGGTCCCCTGGCTGTGGTCTGCAGCCCCACACTCCCGGAGGCTGACTCCGTGGGCGCCCAGAAGGTGCCTGACAGACGTCATGTCCCTAGCGCTCTGCTCCCCAGCAGAGACGTGTGCAGGTGGTGGGGCCTGCCCCTGCGTGTCTGGGCTCCCGCCGGCAGCCCCAGCTCCAGGGAAGCAGCCCCTGAGCCAAGACCTGTAGGGGGCGCGGGGCGCCCCCGCCTGGAAGCCTAGTGCACAGCAGGCGGGAAGCGAGCCTCCTCGGGAGAAGAGGAGGCAGCCCAGCTGCGTGCGTCTGCACTCACTCCTTGGGCGGAGCCCAGTGAGCCTCCAGTACGGCAGAGCTCCAGCTCTGCTCAGAGGCCCGATCTGGCAGAGTTGCTGGCGTGAGGCTGCTCTGCCCTGGGCGAGCCTTGCCCAGACTTGCCTCGCTGCTAGGCTTCCTGCCCGGGAAGGAGCAGGCTGCGCCAGACAGGCAGACGCTCCTGGCGCCTTCCTGGCCTCAGCTCCACTCCTGCCTTGCCTTTGCACCTAGTCCCCAGGCGTCCTTGCGGAGGGCTTAGGGGCCGGTGGGGTGCACGCTGCCAAGCCCTCCGGCCGTGAGAGCTCTGTCATAGGGAAGGGAATGGCAAGTGCAGGGCTCCTCCAGCGGTCGCTTGGCCGCCCAGACTCAGCACAGCACGGAGAGCACCAGGCTTCCCCAGGGCCGCCGGCTGTGGTCTGCAGCCCCACACACCCGGAGGCTGACTCCGTGAGCGCCCAGAAGGTGCCTGACAGACGTCATTTCCCTAGTGCTCTCCCCACCAGCAGAGACGTGGGCAGGTGGTTGGGGCCTGCCCCTGCATGTCTGGGCTGCCGCCCACAGCCTCCGCTCAGGGGAAGCAGCCCCTGTGCCAAGACCTGCAGGAGGCGCGGGGCGTCCCTGCCTGGAAGCCAAGTGCACGGTCCGCTTGGAAGCGAGCCTCCTTGGGAAGAGTCGAGGGAGCCAAGCCGCGTGCAGCTGCAATCCCTGCTTGGGCCGAGCCGAGTGTGCCTCCAGGACGGCAGAGCTCCAGCTCTGCTCAGAGGCCGGATCTAGTCAAGTGCCTTGAGCGAGGCTGCTCTGCCCTGGGCGAGACTTGCCCAGGCTTGCCTCGCTGCTAGGCTTGCTGCCCGGGAAGGAGCAGGCTGTGCGATGCTGGGAGAGGCCCCTGGCGCCTTCCTGGCCTCAGCTCCACTCCTGCCTTGCCTTTGCATCTAGGCCCCGGGCGTCCTTGGGGAAGGCTTAGGAGCCGGTGGCTTGCACACTGCCAAGCCCTCCAGCAGTGAGGCCTCTCGTCGAGGGGAGGGGAGGGCAAGTGCAGGGCTCCACCAGCGGTTGCTTGGCCGCCCAGACTCAGCGCCGCACGGAGAGCACAAGGCTCCCAGGTCCCCTGGCTGTGGTCTGCAGCCCCACACTCCCGGAGGCTGACTCCGTGGGCGCCCAGAAGGTGCCTGACAGACGTCATGTCCCTAGCGCTCTGCTCCCCAGCAGAGACGTGTGCAGGTGGTGGGGCCTGCCCCTGCGTGTCTGGGCTCCCGCCGGCAGCCCCAGCTCCAGGGAAGCAGCCCCTGAGCCAAGACCTGTAGGGGGCGCGGGGCGCCCCCGCCTGGAAGCCTAGTGCACAGCAGGCGGGAAGCGAGCCTCCTCGGGAGAAGAGGAGGCAGCCCAGCTGCGTGCGTCTGCACTCACTCCTTGGGCGGAGCCCAGTGAGCCTCCAGTACGGCAGAGCTCCAGCTCTGCTCAGAGGCCCGATCTGGCAGAGTTGCTGGCGTGAGGCTGCTCTGCCCTGGGCGAGCCTTGCCCAGACTTGCCTCGCTGCTAGGCTTCCTGCCCGGGAAGGAGCAGGCTGCGCCAGACAGGCAGACGCTCCTGGCGCCTTCCTGGCCTCAGCTCCACTCCTGCCTTGCCTTTGCACCTAGTCCCCAGGCGTCCTTGCGGAGGGCTTAGGGGCCGGTGGGGTGCACGCTGCCAAGCCCTCCGGCCGTGAGAGCTCTGTCATAGGGAAGGGAATGGCAAGTGCAGGGCTCCTCCAGCGGTCGCTTGGCCGCCCAGACTCAGCACAGCACGGAGAGCACCAGGCTTCCCCAGGGCCCCCGGCTGTGGTCTGCAGCCCCACACACCCGGAGGCTGACTCCGTGAGCGCCCAGAAGGTGCCTGACAGACGTCATTTCCCTAGTGCTCTCCCCACCAGCAGAGACGTGTGCAGGTGGTTGGGGCCTGCCCCTGCGTGTCTGGGCTGCCGCCCACAGCCTCCGCTCAGGGGAAGCAGCCCCTGTGCCAAGACCTGCAGGAGGCGCGGGGCGTCCCTGCCTGGAAGCCAAGTGCACGGTCCGCTTGGAAGCGAGCCTCCTTGGGAAGAGTCGAGGGAGCCAAGCCGCGTGCAGCTGCAATCCCTGCTTGGGCCGAGCCGAGTGTGCCTCCAGGACGGCAGAGCTCCAGCTCTGCTCAGAGGCCGGATCTAGTCAAGTGCCTTGCGCGAGGCTGCTCTGCCCTGGGCGAGCCTTGCCCAGACTTGCCTCGCTGCTAGGCTTCCTGCCCGGGAAGGAGCAGGCTGCGCCAGACAGGCAGACGCTCCTGGCGCCTTCCTGGCCTCAGCTCCACTCCTGCCTTGCCTTTGCACCTAGTCCCCAGGCGTCCTTGCGGAGGGCTTAGGGGCCGGTGGGGTGCACGCTGCCAAGCCCTCCGGCCATGAGAGCTCTGTCATAGGGAAGGGAATGGCAAGTGCAGGGCTCCTCCAGCGGTCGCTTGGCCGCCCAGACTCAGCACAGCACGGAGAGCACCAGGCTTCCCCAGGGCCCCCGGCTGTGGTCTGCAGCCCCACACACCCGGAGGCTGACTCCGTGAGCGCCCAGAAGGTGCCTGACAGACGTCATTTCCCTAGTGCTCTCCCCACCAGCAGAGACGTGTGCAGGTGGTTGGGGCCTGCCCCTGCGTGTCTGGGCTGCCGCCCACAGCCTCCGCTCAGGGGAAGCAGCCCCTGTGCCAAGACCTGCAGGAGGCGCGGGGCGTCCCTGCCTGGAAGCCAAGTGCACGGTCCGCTTGGAAGCGAGCCTCCTTGGGAAGAGTCGAGGGAGCCAAGCCGCGTGCAGCTGCAATCCCTGCTTGGGCCGAGCCGAGTGTGCCTCCAGGACGGCAGAGCTCCAGCTCTGCTCAGAGGCCGGATCTAGTCAAGTGCCTTGCACGAGGCTGCTCTGCCCTGGGCGAGACTTGCCCAGGCTTGCCTCGCTGCTAGGCTTGCTGCCCGGGAAGGAGCAGGCTGTGCGATGCTGGGAGAGGCCCCTGGCGCCTTCCTGGACTCAGCTCCACTCCTGCCTTGCCTTTGCATCTAGGCCCCGGGCGTCCTTGGGGAAGGCTTAGGAGCCGGTGGCTTGCACACTGCCAAGCCCTCCAGCAGTGAGGCCTCTCGTCGAGGGGAGGGGAGGGCAAGTGCAGGGCTCCACCAGCGGTTGCTTGGCCGCCCAGACTCAGCGCCGCACGGAGAGCACAACGCTCCCAGGTCCCCTGGCTGTGGTCTGCAGCCCCACACTCCCGGAGGCTGACTCCGTGGGCGCCCAGAAGGTGCCTGACAGACGTCATGTCCCTAGCGCTCTGCTCCCCAGCAGAGACGTGTGCAGGTGGTGGGGCCTGCCCCTGCGTGTCTGGGCTCCCGCCGGCAGCCCCAGCTCCAGGGAAGCAGCCCCTGAGCCAAGACCTGTAGGGGGCGCGGGGCGCCCCCGCCTGGAAGCCTAGTGCACAGCAGGCGGGAAGCGAGCCTCCTCGGGAGAAGAGGAGGCAGCCCAGCTGCGTGCGTCTGCACTCACTCCTTGGGCGGAGCCCAGTGAGCCTCCAGTACGGCAGAGCTCCAGCTCTGCTCAGAGGCCCGATCTGGCAGAGTTGCTGGCGTGAGGCTGCTCTGCCCTGGGCGAGCCTTGCCCAGACTTGCCTCGCTGCTGGGCTTCCTGCCCGGGAAGGAGCAGGCTGCGCCAGACAGGCAGATGCTCCTGGCGCCTTCCTGGCCTCAGCTCCACTCCTGCCTTGCCTTTGCACCTAGTCCCCAGGCGTCCTTGCGGAGGGCTTAGGGGCCGGTGGGGTGCACGCTGCCAAGCCCTCCGGCCGTGAGAGCTCTGTCATAGGGAAGGGAATGGCAAGTGCAGGGCTCCTCCAGCGGTCGCTTGGCCGCCCAGACTCAGCACAGCACGGAGAGCACCAGGCTTCCCCAGGGCCCCCGGCTGTGGTCTGCAGCCCCACACACCCGGAGGCTGACTCCGTGAGCGCCCAGAAGTTGCCTGACAGACGTCATTTCCCTAGTGCTCTCCCCACCAGCAGAGACGTGTGCAGGTGGTTGGGGCCTGCCCCTGCGTGTCTGGGCTGCCGCCCACAGCCTCCGCTCAGGGGAAGCAGCCCCTGTGCCAAGACCTGCAGGAGGCGCGGGGCGTCCCTGCCTGGAAGCCAAGTGCACGGTCCGCTTGGAAGCGAGCCTCCTTGGGAAGAGTCGAGGGAGCCAAGCCGCGTGCAGCTGCAATCCCTGCTTGGGCCGAGCCGAGTGTGCCTCCAGGACGGCAGAGCTCCAGCTCTGCTCAGAGGCCGGATCTAGTCAAGTGCCTTGCGCGAGGCTGCTCTGCCCTGGGCGAGACTTGCCCAGGCTTGCCTCGCTGCTAGGCTTGCTGCCCGGGAAGGAGCAGGCTGTGCGATGCTGGGAGAGGCCCCTGGCGCCTTCCTGGACTCAGCTCCACTCCTGCCTTGCCTTTGCATCTAGGCCCCGGGCGTCCTTGGGGAAGGCTTAGGAGCCGGTGGCTTGCACACTGCCAAGCCCTCCAGCAGTGAGGCCTCTCGTCGAGGGGAGGGGAGGGCAAGTGCAGGGCTCCACCAGCGGTTGCTTGGCCGCCCAGACTCAGCGCCGCACGGAGAGCACAAGGCTCCCAGGTCCCCTGGCTGTGGTCTGCAGCCCCATACTCCCGGAGGCTGACTCCGTGGGCGCCCAGAAGGTGCCTGACAGACGTCATGTCCCTAGCGCTCTGCTCCCCAGCAGAGACGTGTGCAGGTGGTGGGGCCTGCCCCTGCGTGTCTGGGCTCCCGCCGGCAGCCCCAGCTCCAGGGAAGCAGCCCCTGAGCCAAGACCTGTAGGGGGCGCGGGGCGCCCCCGCCTGGAAGCCTAGTGCACAGCAGGCGGGAAGCGAGCCTCCTCGGGAGAAGAGGAGGCAGCCCAGCTGCGTGCGTCTGCACTCACTCCTTGGGCGGAGCCCAGTGAGCCTCCAGTACGGCAGAGCTCCAGCTCTGCTCAGAGGCCCGATCTGGCAGAGTTGCTGGCGTGAGGCTGCTCTGCCCTGGGCGAGCCTTGCCCAGACTTGCCTCGCTGCTGGGCTTCCTGCCCGGGAAGGAGCAGGCTGCGCCAGACAGGCAGACGCTCCTGGCGCCTTCCTGGCCTCAGCTCCACTCCTGCCTTGCCTTTGCACCTAGTCCCCAGGCGTCCTTGCGGAGGGCTTAGGGGCCGGTGGGGTGCACGCTGCCAAGCCCTCCGGCCGTGAGAGCTCTGTCATAGGGAAGGGAATGGCAAGTGCAGGGCTCCTCCAGCGGTCGCTTGGCCGCCCAGACTCAGCACAGCACGGAGAGCACCAGGCTTCCCCAGGGCCCCCGGCTGTGGTCTGCAGCCCCACACACCCGGAGGCTGACTCCGTGAGCGCCCAGAAGGTGCCTGACAGACGTCATTTCCCTAGTGCTCTCCCCACCAGCAGAGACGTGTGCAGGTGGTTGGGGCCTGCCCCTGCATGTCTGGGCTGCCGCCCACAGCCTCCGCTCAGGGGAAGCAGCCCCTGTGCCAAGACCTGCAGGAGGCGCGGGGCGTCCCTGCCTGGAAGCCAAGTGCACGGTCCGCTTGGAAGCGAGCCTCCTTGGGAAGAGTCGAGGGAGCCAAGCCGCGTGCAGCTGCAATCCCTGCTTGGGCCGAGCCGAGTGTGCCTCCAGGACGGCAGAGCTCCAGCTCTGCTCAGAGGCCGGATCTAGTCAAGTGCCTTGCGCGAGGCTGCTCTGCCCTGGGCGAGACTTGCCCAGGCTTGCCTCGCTGCTAGGCTTGCTGCCCGGGAAGGAGCAGGCTGTGCGATGCTGGGAGAGGCCCCTGGCGCCTTCCTGGCCTCAGCTCCACTCCTGCCTTGCCTTTGCATCTAGGCCCCGGGCGTCCTTGGGGAAGGCTTAGGAGCCGGTGGCTTGCACACTGCCAAGCCCTCCAGCAGTGAGGCCTCTCGTCGAGGGGAGGGGAGGGCAAGTGCAGGGCTCCACCAGCGGTTGCTTGGCCGCCCAGACTCAGCGCCGCACGGAGAGCACAAGGCTCCCAGGTCCCCTGGCTGTGGTCTGCAGCCCCACACTCCCGGAGGCTGACTCCGTGGGCGCCCAGAAGGTGCCTGACAGACGTCATGTCCCTAGCGCTCTGCTCCCCAGCAGAGACGTGTGCAGGTGGTGGGGCCTGCCCCTGCGTGTCTGGGCTCCCGCCGGCAGCCCCAGCTCCAGGGAAGCAGCCCCTGAGCCAAGACCTGTAGGGGGCGCGGGGCGCCCCCGCCTGGAAGCCTAGTGCACAGCAGGCGGGAAGCGAGCCTCCTCGGGAGAAGAGGAGGCAGCCCAGCTGCGTGCGTCTGCACTCACTCCTTGGGCGGAGCCCAGTGAGCCTCCAGTACGGCAGAGCTCCAGCTCTGCTCAGAGGCCCGATCTGGCAGAGTTGCTGGCGTGAGGCTGCTCTGCCCTGGGCGAGCCTTGCCCAGACTTGCCTCGCTGCTAGGCTTCCTGCCCGGGAAGGAGCAGGCGGCGCCAGACAGGCAGACGCTCCTGGCGCCTTCCTGGCCTCAGCTCCACTCCTGCCTTGCCTTTGCACCTAGTCCCCAGGCGTCCTTGCGGAGGGCTTAGGGGCCGGTGGGGTGCACGCTGCCAAGCCCTCCGGCCGTGAGAGCTCTGTCATAGGGAAGGGAATGGCAAGTGCAGGGCTCCTCCAGCGGTCGCTTGGCCGCCCAGACTCAGCACAGCACGGAGAGCACCAGGCTTCCCCAGGGCCCCCGGCTGTGGTCTGCAGCCCCACACACCCGGAGGCTGACTCCGTGAGCGCCCAGAAGGTGCCTGACAGACGTCATTTCCCTAGTGCTCTCCCCACCAGCAGAGACGTGTGCAGGTGGTTGGGGCCTGCCCCTGCGTGTCTGGGCTGCCGCCCACAGCCTCCGCTCAGGGGAAGCAGCCCCTGTGCCAAGACCTGCAGGAGGCGCGGGGCGTCCCTGCCTGGAAGCCAAGTGCACGGTCCGCTTGGAAGCGAGCCTCCTTGGGAAGAGTCGAGGGAGCCAAGCCGCGTGCAGCTGCAATCCCTGCTTGGGCCGAGCCGAGTGTGCCTCCAGGACGGCAGAGCTCCAGCTCTGCTCAGAGGCCGGATCTAGTCAAGTGCCTTGCGCGAGGCTGCTCTGCCCTGGGCGAGACTTGCCCAGGCTTGCCTCGCTGCTAGGCTTGCTGCCCGGGAAGGAGCAGGCTGTGCGATGCTGGGAGAGGCCCCTGGCGCCTTCCTGGCCTCAGCTCCACTCCTGCCTTGCCTTTGCATCTAGGCCCCGGGCGTCCTTGGGGAAGGCTTAGGAGCCGGTGGCTTGCACACTGCCAAGCCCTCCAGCAGTGAGGCCTCTCGTCGAGGGGAGGGGAGGGCAAGTGCAGGGCTCCACCAGCGGTTGCTTGGCCGCCCAGACTCAGCGCCGCACGGAGAGCACAAGGCTCCCAGGTCCCCTGGCTGTGGTCTGCAGCCCCACACTCCCGGAGGCTGACTCCGTGGGCGCCCAGAAGGTGCCTGACAGACGTCATGTCCCTAGCGCTCTGCTCCCCAGCAGAGACGTGTGCAGGTGGTGGGGCCTGCCCCTGCGTGTCTGGGCTCCCGCCGGCAGCCCCAGCTCCAGGGAAGCAGCCCCTGAGCCAAGACCTGTAGGGGGCGCGGGGCGCCCCCGCCTGGAAGCCTAGTGCACAGCAGGCGGGAAGCGAGCCTCCTCGGGAGAAGAGGAGGCAGCCCAGCTGCGTGCGTCTGCACTCACTCCTTGGGCGGAGCCCAGTGAGCCTCCAGTACGGCAGAGCTCCAGCTCTGCTCAGAGGCCCGATCTGGCAGAGTTGCTGGCGTGAGGCTGCTCTGCCCTGGGCGAGCCTTGCCCAGACTTGCCTCGCTGCTGGGCTTCCTGCCCGGGAAGGAGCAGGCTGCGCCAGACAGGCAGATGCTCCTGGCGCCTTCCTGGCCTCAGCTCCACTCCTGCCTTGCCTTTGCACCTAGTCCCCAGGCGTCCTTGCGGAGGGCTTAGGGGCCGGTGGGGTGCACGCTGCCAAGCCCTCCGGCCGTGAGAGCTCTGTCATAGGGAAGGGAATGGCAAGTGCAGGGCTCCTCCAGCGGTCGCTTGGCCGCCCAGACTCAGCACAGCACGGAGAGCACCAGGCTTCCCCAGGGCCCCCGGCTGTGGTCTGCAGCCCCACACACCCGGAGGCTGACTCCGTGAGCGCCCAGAAGGTGCCTGACAGACGTCATTTCCCTAGTGCTCTCCCCACCAGCAGAGACGTGTGCAGGTGGTTGGGGCCTGCCCCTGCGTGTCTGGGCTGCCGCCCACAGCCTCCGCTCAGGGGAAGCAGCCCCTGTGCCAAGACCTGCAGGAGGCGCGGGGCGTCCCTGCCTGGAAGCCAAGTGCACGGTCCGCTTGGAAGCGAGCCTCCTTGGGAAGAGTCGAGGGAGCCAAGCCGCGTGCAGCTGCAATCCCTGCTTGGGCCGAGCCGAGTGTGCCTCCAGGACGGCAGAGCTCCAGCTCTGCTCAGAGGCCGGATCTAGTCAAGTGCCTTGCGCGAGGCTGCTCTGCCCTGGGCGAGACTTGCCCAGGCTTGCCTCGCTGCTAGGCTTGCTGCCCGGGAAGGAGCAGGCTGTGCGATGCTGGGAGAGGCCCCTGGCGCCTTCCTGGACTCAGCTCCACTCCTGCCTTGCCTTTGCATCTAGGCCCCGGGCGTCCTTGGGGAAGGCTTAGGAGCCGGTGGCTTGCACACTGCCAAGCCCTCCAGCAGTGAGGCCTCTCGTCGAGGGGAGGGGAGGGCAAGTGCAGGGCTCCACCAGCGGTTGCTTGGCCGCCCAGACTCAGCGCCGCACGGAGAGCACAAGGCTCCCAGGTCCCCTGGCTGTGGTCTGCAGCCCCACACTCCCGGAGGCTGACTCCGTGGGCGCCCAGAAGGTGCCTGACAGACGTCATGTCCCTAGCGCTCTGCTCCCCAGCAGAGACGTGTGCAGGTGGTGGGGCCTGCCCCTGCGTGTCTGGGCTCCCGCCGGCAGCCCCAGCTCCAGGGAAGCAGCCCCTGAGCCAAGACCTGTAGGGGGCGCGGGGCGCCCCCGCCTGGAAGCCTAGTGCACAGCAGGCGGGAAGCGAGCCTCCTCGGGAGAAGAGGAGGCAGCCCAGCTGCGTGCGTCTGCACTCACTCCTTGGGCGGAGCCCAGTGAGCCTCCAGTACGGCAGAGCTCCAGCTCTGCTCAGAGGCCCGATCTGGCAGAGTTGCTGGCGTGAGGCTGCTCTGCCCTGGGCGAGCCTTGCCCAGACTTGCCTCGCTGCTAGGCTTCCTGCCCGGGAAGGAGCAGGCGGCGCCAGACAGGCAGACGCTCCTGGCGCCTTCCTGGCCTCAGCTCCACTCCTGCCTTGCCTTTGCACCTAGTCCCCAGGCGTCCTTGCGGAGGGCTTAGGGGCCGGTGGGGTGCACGCTGCCAAGCCCTCCGGCCGTGAGAGCTCTGTCATAGGGAAGGGAATGGCAAGTGCAGGGCTCCTCCAGCGGTCGCTTGGCCGCCCAGACTCAGCACAGCACGGAGAGCACCAGGCTTCCCCAGGGCCCCCGGCTGTGGTCTGCAGCCCCACACACCCGGAGGCTGACTCCGTGAGCGCCCAGAAGGTGCCTGACAGACGTCATTTCCCTAGTGCTCTCCCCACCAGCAGAGACGTGTGCAGGTGGTTGGGGCCTGCCCCTGCGTGTCTGGGCTGCCGCCCACAGCCTCCGCTCAGGGGAAGCAGCCCCTGTGCCAAGACCTGCAGGAGGCGCGGGGCGTCCCTCCCTGGAAGCCAAGTGCACGGTCCGCTTGGAAGCGAGCCTCCTTGGGAAGAGTCGAGGGAGCCAAGCCGCGTGCAGCTGCAATCCCTGCTTGGGCCGAGCCGAGTGTGCCTCCAGGACGGCAGAGCTCCAGCTCTGCTCAGAGGCCGGATCTAGTCAAGTGCCTTGCGCGAGGCTGCTCTGCCCTGGGCGAGACTTGCCCAGGCTTGCCTCGCTGCTAGGCTTGCTGCCCGGGAAGGAGCAGGCTGTGCGATGCTGGGAGAGGCCCCTGGCGCCTTCCTGGCCTCAGCTCCACTCCTGCCTTGCCTTTGCATCTAGGCCCCGGGCGTCCTTGGGGAAGGCTTAGGAGCCGGTGGCTTGCACACTGCCAAGCCCTCCAGCAGTGAGGCCTCTCGTCGAGGGGAGGGGAGGGCAAGTGCAGGGCTCCACCAGCGGTTGCTTGGCCGCCCAGACTCAGCGCCGCACGGAGAGCACAAGGCTCCCAGGTCCCCTGGCTGTGGTCTGCAGCCCCACACTCCCGGAGGCTGACTCCGTGGGCGCCCAGAAGGTGCCTGACAGACGTCATGTCCCTAGCGCTCTGCTCCCCAGCAGAGACGTGTGCAGGTGGTGGGGCCTGCCCCTGCGTGTCTGGGCTCCCGCCGGCAGCCCCAGCTCCAGGGAAGCAGCCCCTGAGCCAAGACCTGTAGGGGGCGCGGGGCGCCCCCGCCTGGAAGCCTAGTGCACAGCAGGCGGGAAGCGAGCCTCCTCGGGAGAAGAGGAGGCAGCCCAGCTGCGTGCGTCTGCACTCACTCCTTGGGCGGAGCCCAGTGAGCCTCCAGTACGGCAGAGCTCCAGCTCTGCTCAGAGGCCCGATCTGGCAGAGTTGCTGGCGTGAGGCTGCTCTGCCCTGGGCGAGCCTTGCCCAGACTTGCCTCGCTGCTGGGCTTCCTGCCCGGGAAGGAGCAGGCTGCGCCAGACAGGCAGATGCTCCTGGCGCCTTCCTGGCCTCAGCTCCACTCCTGCCTTGCCTTTGCACCTAGTCCCCAGGCGTCCTTGCGGAGGGCTTAGGGGCCGGTGGGGTGCACGCTGCCAAGCCCTCCGGCCGTGAGAGCTCTGTCATAGGGAAGGGAATGGCAAGTGCAGGGCTCCTCCAGCGGTCGCTTGGCCGCCCAGACTCAGCACAGCACGGAGAGCACCAGGCTTCCCCAGGGCCCCCGGCTGTGGTCTGCAGCCCCACACACCCGGAGGCTGACTCCGTGAGCGCCCAGAAGGTGCCTGACAGACGTCATTTCCCTAGTGCTCTCCCCACCAGCAGAGACGTGTGCAGGTGGTTGGGGCCTGCCCCTGCGTGTCTGGGCTGCCGCCCACAGCCTCCGCTCAGGGGAAGCAGCCCCTGTGCCAAGACCTGCAGGAGGCGCGGGGCGTCCCTGCCTGGAAGCCAAGTGCACGGTCCGCTTGGAAGCGAGCCTCCTTGGGAAGAGTCGAGGGAGCCAAGCCGCGTGCAGCTGCAATCCCTGCTTGGGCCGAGCCGAGTGTGCCTCCAGGACGGCAGAGCTCCAGCTCTGCTCAGAGGCCGGATCTAGTCAAGTGCCTTGCGCGAGGCTGCTCTGCCCTGGGCGAGACTTGCCCAGGCTTGCCTCGCTGCTAGGCTTGCTGCCCGGGAAGGAGCAGGCTGTGCGATGCTGGGAGAGGCCCCTGGCGCCTTCCTGGCCTCAGCTCCACTCCTGCCTTGCCTTTGCATCTAGGCCCCGGGCGTCCTTGGGGAAGGCTTAGGAGCCGGTGGCTTGCACACTGCCAAGCCCTCCAGCAGTGAGGCCTCTCGTCGAGGGGAGGGGAGGGCAAGTGCAGGGCTCCACCAGCGGTTGCTTGGCCGCCCAGACTCAGCGCCGCACGGAGAGCACAAGGCTCCCAGGTCCCCTGGCTGTGGTCTGCAGCCCCACACTCCCGGAGGCTGACTCCGTGGGCGCCCAGAAGGTGCCTGACAGACGTCATGTCCCTAGCGCTCTGCTCCCCAGCAGAGACGTGTGCAGGTGGTGGGGCCTGCCCCTGCGTGTCTGGGCTCCCGCCGGCAGCCCCAGCTCCAGGGAAGCAGCCCCTGAGCCAAGACCTGTAGGGGGCGCGGGGCGCCCCCGCCTGGAAGCCTAGTGCACAGCAGGCGGGAAGCGAGCCTCCTCGGGAGAAGAGGAGGCAGCCCAGCTGCGTGCGTCTGCACTCACTCCTTGGGCGGAGCCCAGTGAGCCTCCAGTACGGCAGAGCTCCAGCTCTGCTCAGAGGCCCGATCTGGCAGAGTTGCTGGCGTGAGGCTGCTCTGCCCTGGGCGAGCCTTGCCCAGACTTGCCTCGCTGCTAGGCTTCCTGCCCGGGAAGGAGCAGGCGGCGCCAGACAGGCAGACGCTCCTGGCGCCTTCCTGGCCTCAGCTCCACTCCTGCCTTGCCTTTGCACCTAGTCCCCAGGCGTCCTTGCGGAGGGCTTAGGGGCCGGTGGGGTGCACGCTGCCAAGCCCTCCGGCCGTGAGAGCTCTGTCATAGGGAAGGGAATGGCAAGTGCAGGGCTCCTCCAGCGGTCGCTTGGCCGCCCAGACTCAGCACAGCACGGAGAGCACCAGGCTTCCCCAGGGCCCCCGGCTGTGGTCTGCAGCCCCACACACCCGGAGGCTGACTCCGTGAGCGCCCAGAAGGTGCCTGACAGACGTCATTTCCCTAGTGCTCTCCCCACCAGCAGAGACGTGTGCAGGTGGTTGGGGCCTGCCCCTGCGTGTCTGGGCTGCCGCCCACAGCCTCCGCTCAGGGGAAGCAGCCCCTGTGCCAAGACCTGCAGGAGGCGCGGGGCGTCCCTGCCTGGAAGCCAAGTGCACGGTCCGCTTGGAAGCGAGCCTCCTTGGGAAGAGTCGAGGGAGCCAAGCCGCGTGCAGCTGCAATCCCTGCTTGGGCCGAGCCGAGTGTGCCTCCAGGACGGCAGAGCTCCAGCTCTGCTCAGAGGCCGGATCTAGTCAAGTGCCTTGCGCGAGGCTGCTCTGCCCTGGGCGAGACTTGCCCAGGCTTGCCTCGCTGCTAGGCTTGCTGCCCGGGAAGGAGCAGGCTGTGCGATGCTGGGAGAGGCCCCTGGCGCCTTCCTGGCCTCAGCTCCACTCCTGCCTTGCCTTTGCATCTAGGCCCCGGGCGTCCTTGGGGAAGGCTTAGGAGCCGGTGGCTTGCACACTGCCAAGCCCTCCAGCAGTGAGGCCTCTCGTCGAGGGGAGGGGAGGGCAAGTGCAGGGCTCCACCAGCGGTTGCTTGGCCGCCCAGACTCAGCGCCGCACGGAGAGCACAAGGCTCCCAGGTCCCCTGGCTGTGGTCTGCAGCCCCACACTCCCGGAGGCTGACTCCGTGGGCGCCCAGAAGGTGCCTGACAGACGTCATGTCCCTAGCGCTCTGCTCCCCAGCAGAGACGTGTGCAGGTGGTGGGGCCTGCCCCTGCGTGTCTGGGCTCCCGCCGGCAGCCCCAGCTCCAGGGAAGCAGCCCCTGAGCCAAGACCTGTAGGGGGCGCGGGGCGCCCCCGCCTGGAAGCCTAGTGCACAGCAGGCGGGAAGCGAGCCTCCTCGGGAGAAGAGGAGGCAGCCCAGCTGCGTGCGTCTGCACTCACTCCTTGGGCGGAGCCCAGTGAGCCTCCAGTACGGCAGAGCTCCAGCTCTGCTCAGAGGCCCGATCTGGCAGAGTTGCTGGCGTGAGGCTGCTCTGCCCTGGGCGAGCCTTGCCCAGACTTGCCTCGCTGCTGGGCTTCCTGCCCGGGAAGGAGCAGGCTGCGCCAGACAGGCAGACGCTCCTGGCGCCTTCCTGGCCTCAGCTCCACTCCTGCCTTGCCTTTGCACCTAGTCCCCAGGCGTCCTTGCGGAGGGCTTAGGGGCCGGTGGGGTGCACGCTGCCAAGCCCTCCGGCCGTGAGAGCTCTGTCATAGGGAAGGGAATGGCAAGTGCAGGGCTCCTCCAGCGGTCGCTTGGCCGCCCAGACTCAGCACAGCACGGAGAGCACCAGGCTTCCCCAGGGCCCCCGGCTGTGGTCTGCAGCCCCACACACCCGGAGGCTGACTCCGTGAGCGCCCAGAAGGTGCCTGACAGACGTCATTTCCCTAGTGCTCTCCCCACCAGCAGAGACGTGGGCAGGTGGTTGGGGCCTGCCCCTGCGTGTCTGGGCTGCCGCCCACAGCCTCCGCTCAGGGGAAGCAGCCCCTGTGCCAAGACCTGCAGGAGGCGCGGGGCGTCCCTGCCTGGAAGCCAAGTGCACGGTCCGCTTGGAAGCGAGCCTCCTTGGGAAGAGTCGAGGGAGCCAAGCCGCGTGCAGCTGCAATCCCTGCTTGGGCCGAGCCGAGTGTGCCTCCAGGACGGCAGAGCTCCAGCTCTGCTCAGAGGCCGGATCTAGTCAAGTGCCTTGCGCGAGGCTGCTCTGCCCTGGGCGAGACTTGCCCAGGCTTGCCTCGCTGCTAGGCTTGCTGCCCGGGAAGGAGCAGGCTGTGCGATGCTGGGAGAGGCCCCTGGCGCCTTCCTGGACTCAGCTCCACTCCTGCCTTGCCTTTGCATCTAGGCCCCGGGCGTCCTTGGGGAAGGCTTAGGAGCCGGTGGCTTGCACACTGCCAAGCCCTCCAGCAGTGAGGCCTCTCGTCGAGGGGAGGGGAGGGCAAGTGCAGGGCTCCACCAGCGGTTGCTTGGCCGCCCAGACTCAGCGCCGCACGGAGAGCACAAGGCTCCCAGGTCCCCTGGCTGTGGTCTGCAGCCCCACACTCCCGGAGGCTGACTCCGTGGGCGCCCAGAAGGTGCCTGACAGACGTCATGTCCCTAGCGCTCTGCTCCCCAGCAGAGACGTGTGCAGGTGGTGGGGCCTGCCCCTGCGTGTCTGGGCTCCCGCCGGCAGCCCCAGCTCCAGGGAAGCAGCCCCTGAGCCAAGACCTGTAGGGGGCGCGGGGCGCCCCCGCCTGGAAGCCTAGTGCACAGCAGGCGGGAAGCGAGCCTCCTCGGGAGAAGAGGAGGCAGCCCAGCTGCGTGCGTCTGCACTCACTCCTTGGGCGGAGCCCAGTGAGCCTCCAGTACGGCAGAGCTCCAGCTCTGCTCAGAGGCCCGATCTGGCAGAGTTGCTGGCGTGAGGCTGCTCTGCCCTGGGCGAGCCTTGCCCAGACTTGCCTCGCTGCTGGGCTTCCTGCCCGGGAAGGAGCAGGCTGCGCCAGACAGGCAGATGCTCCTGGCGCCTTCCTGGCCTCAGCTCCACTCCTGCCTTGCCTTTGCACCTAGTCCCCAGGCGTCCTTGCGGAGGGCTTAGGGGCCGGTGGGGTGCACGCTGCCAAGCCCTCCGGCCGTGAGAGCTCTGTCATAGGGAAGGGAATGGCAAGTGCAGGGCTCCTCCAGCGGTCGCTTGGCCGCCCAGACTCAGCACAGCACGGAGAGCACCAGGCTTCCCCAGGGCCCCCGGCTGTGGTCTGCAGCCCCACACACCCGGAGGCTGACTCCGTGAGCGCCCAGAAGGTGCCTGACAGACGTCATTTCCCTAGTGCTCTCCCCACCAGCAGAGACGTGTGCAGGTGGTTGGGGCCTGCCCCTGCGTGTCTGGGCTGCCGCCCACAGCCTCCGCTCAGGGGAAGCAGCCCCTGTGCCAAGACCTGCAGGAGGCGCGGGGCGTCCCTGCCTGGAAGCCAAGTGCACGGTCCGCTTGGAAGCGAGCCTCCTTGGGAAGAGTCGAGGGAGCCAAGCCGCGTGCAGCTGCAATCCCTGCTTGGGCCGAGCCGAGTGTGCCTCCAGGACGGCAGAGCTCCAGCTCTGCTCAGAGGCCGGATCTAGTCAAGTGCCTTGCGCGAGGCTGCTCTGCCCTGGGCGAGACTTGCCCAGGCTTGCCTCGCTGCTAGGCTTGCTGCCCGGGAAGGAGCAGGCTGTGCGATGCTGGGAGAGGCCCCTGGCGCCTTCCTGGCCTCAGCTCCACTCCTGCCTTGCCTTTGCATCTAGGCCCCGGGCGTCCTTGGGGAAGGCTTAGGAGCCGGTGGCTTGCACACTGCCAAGCCCTCCAGCAGTGAGGCCTCTCGTCGAGGGGAGGGGAGGGCAAGTGCAGGGCTCCACCAGCGGTTGCTTGGCCGCCCAGACTCAGCACCGCACGGAGAGCACAAGGCTCCCAGGTCCCCTGGCTGTGGTCTGCAGCCCCACACTCCCGGAGGCTGACTCCGTGGGCGCCCAGAAGGTGCCTGACAGACGTCATGTCCCTAGCGCTCTGCTCCCCAGCAGAGACGTGTGCAGGTGGTGGGGCCTGCCCCTGCGTGTCTGGGCTCCCGCCGGCAGCCCCAGCTCCAGGGAAGCAGCCCCTGAGCCAAGACCTGTAGGGGGCGCGGGGCGCCCCCGCCTGGAAGCCTAGTGCACAGCAGGCGGGAAGCGAGCCTCCTCGGGAGAAGAGGAGGCAGCCCAGCTGCGTGCGTCTGCACTCACTCCTTGGGCGGAGCCCAGTGAGCCTCCAGTACGGCAGAGCTCCAGCTCTGCTCAGAGGCCCGATCTGGCAGAGTTGCTGGCGTGAGGCTGCTCTGCCCTGGGCGAGCCTTGCCCAGACTTGCCTCGCTGCTAGGCTTCCTGCCCGGGAAGGAGCAGGCTGCGCCAGACAGGCAGACGCTCCTGGCGCCTTCCTGGCCTCAGCTCCACTCCTGCCTTGCCTTTGCACCTAGTCCCCAGGCGTCCTTGCGGAGGGCTTAGGGGCCGGTGGGGTGCACGCTGCCAAGCCCTCCGGCCGTGAGAGCTCTGTCATAGGGAAGGGAATGGCAAGTGCAGGGCTCCTCCAGCGGTCGCTTGGCCGCCCAGACTCAGCACAGCACGGAGAGCACCAGGCTTCCCCAGGGCCCCCGGCTGTGGTCTGCAGCCCCACACACCCGGAGGCTGACTCCGTGAGCGCCCAGAAGGTGCCTGACAGACGTCATTTCCCTAGTGCTCTCCCCACCAGCAGAGACGTGGGCAGGTGGTTGGGGCCTGCCCCTGCGTGTCTGGGCTGCCGCCCACAGCCTCCGCTCAGGGGAAGCAGCCCCTGTGCCAAGACCTGCAGGAGGCGCGGGGCGTCCCTGCCTGGAAGCCAAGTGCACGGTCCGCTTGGAAGCGAGCCTCCTTGGGAAGAGTCGAGGGAGCCAAGCCGCGTGCAGCTGCAATCCCTGCTTGGGCCGAGCCGAGTGTGCCTCCAGGACGGCAGAGCTCCAGCTCTGCTCAGAGGCCGGATCTAGTCAAGTGCCTTGCGCGAGGCTGCTCTGCCCTGGGCGAGACTTGCCCAGGCTTGCCTCGCTGCTAGGCTTGCTGCCCGGGAAGGAGCAGGCTGTGCGATGCTGGGAGAGGCCCCTGGCGCCTTCCTGGACTCAGCTCCACTCCTGCCTTGCCTTTGCATCTAGGCCCCGGGCGTCCTTGGGGAAGGCTTAGGAGCCGGTGGCTTGCACACTGCCAAGCCCTCCAGCAGTGAGGCCTCTCGTCGAGGGGAGGGGAGGGCAAGTGCAGGGCTCCACCAGCGGTTGCTTGGCCGCCCAGACTCAGCGCCGCACGGAGAGCACAACGCTCCCAGGTCCCCTGGCTGTGGTCTGCAGCCCCACACTCCCGGAGGCTGACTCCGTGGGCGCCCAGAAGGTGCCTGACAGACGTCATGTCCCTAGCGCTCTGCTCCCCAGCAGAGACGTGTGCAGGTGGTGGGGCCTGCCCCTGCATGTCTGGGCTCCCGCCGGCAGCCCCAGCTCCAGGGAAGCAGCCCCTGAGCCAAGACCTGTAGGGGGCGCGGGGCGCCCCCGCCTGGAAGCCTAGTGCACAGCAGGCGGGAAGCGAGCCTCCTCGGGAGAAGAGGAGGCAGCCCAGCTGCGTGCGTCTGCACTCACTCCTTGGGCGGAGCCCAGTGAGCCTCCAGTACGGCAGAGCTCCAGCTCTGCTCAGAGGCCCGATCTGGCAGAGTGGCTGGCGTGAGGCTGCTCTGCCCTGGGCGAGCCTTGCCCAGACTTGCCTCGCTGCTGGGCTTCCTGCCCGGGAAGGAGCAGGCTGCGCCAGACAGGCAGACGCTCCTGGCGCCTTCCTGGCCTCAGCTCCACTCCTGCCTTGCCTTTGCACCTAGTCCCCAGGCGTCCTTGCGGAGGGCTTAGGGGCCGGTGGGGTGCACGCTGCCAAGCCCTCCGGCCGTGAGAGCTCTGTCATAGGGAAGGGAATGGCAAGTGCAGGGCTCCTCCAGCGGTCGCTTGGCCGCCCAGACTCAGCACAGCACGGAGAGCACCAGGCTTCCCCAGGGCCCCCGGCTGTGGTCTGCAGCCCCACACACCCGGAGGCTGACTCCGTGAGCGCCCAGAAGGTGCCTGACAGACGTCATTTCCCTAGTGCTCTCCCCACCAGCAGAGACGTGGGCAGGTGGTTGGGGCCTGCCCCTGCGTGTCTGGGCTGCCGCCCACAGCCTCCGCTCAGGGGAAGCAGCCCCTGTGCCAAGACCTGCAGGAGGCGCGGGGCGTCCCTGCCTGGAAGCCAAGTGCACGGTCCGCTTGGAAGCGAGCCTCCTTGGGAAGAGTCGAGGGAGCCAAGCCGCGTGCAGCTGCAATCCCTGCTTGGGCCGAGCCGAGTGTGCCTCCAGGACGGCAGAGCTCCAGCTCTGCTCAGAGGCCGGATCTAGTCAAGTGCCTTGCGCGAGGCTGCTCTGCCCTGGGCGAGACTTGCCCAGGCTTGCCTCGCTGCTAGGCTTGCTGCCCGGGAAGGAGCAGGCTGTGCGATGCTGGGAGAGGCCCCTGGCGCCTTCCTGGACTCAGCTCCACTCCTGCCTTGCCTTTGCATCTAGGCCCCGGGCGTCCTTGGGGAAGGCTTAGGAGCCGGTGGCTTGCACACTGCCAAGCCCTCCAGCAGTGAGGCCTCTCGTCGAGGGGAGGGGAGGGCAAGTGCAGGGCTCCACCAGCGGTTGCTTGGCCGCCCAGACTCAGCGCCGCACGGAGAGCACAAGGCTCCCAGGTCCCCTGGCTGTGGTCTGCAGCCCCACACTCCCGGAGGCTGACTCCGTGGGCGCCCAGAAGGTGCCTGACAGACGTCATGTCCCTAGCGCTCTGCTCCCCAGCAGAGACGTGTGCAGGTGGTGGGGCCTGCCCCTGCGTGTCTGGGCTCCCGCCGGCAGCCCCAGCTCCAGGGAAGCAGCCCCTGAGCCAAGACCTGTAGGGGGCGCGGGGCGCCCCCGCCTGGAAGCCTAGTGCACAGCAGGCGGGAAGCGAGCCTCCTCGGGAGAAGAGGAGGCAGCCCAGCTGCGTGCGTCTGCACTCACTCCTTGGGCGGAGCCCAGTGAGCCTCCAGTACGGCAGAGCTCCAGCTCTGCTCAGAGGCCCGATCTGGCAGAGTTGCTGGCGTGAGGCTGCTCTGCCCTGGGCGAGCCTTGCCCAGACTTGCCTCGCTGCTAGGCTTCCTGCCCGGGAAGGAGCAGGCTGCGCCAGACAGGCAGACGCTCCTGGCGCCTTCCTGGCCTCAGCTCCACTCCTGCCTTGCCTTTGCACCTAGTCCCCAGGCGTCCTTGCGGAGGGCTTAGGGGCCGGTGGGGTGCACGCTGCCAAGCCCTCCGGCCGTGAGAGCTCTGTCATAGGGAAGGGAATGGCAAGTGCAGGGCTCCTCCAGCGGTCGCTTGGCCGCCCAGACTCAGCACAGCACGGAGAGCACCAGGCTTCCCCAGGGCCCCCGGCTGTGGTCTGCAGCCCCACACACCCGGAGGCTGACTCCGTGAGCGCCCAGAAGGTGCCTGACAGACGTCATTTCCCTAGTGCTCTCCCCACCAGCAGAGACGTGTGCAGGTGGTTGGGGCCTGCCCCTGCGTGTCTGGGCTGCCGCCCACAGCCTCCGCTCAGGGGAAGCAGCCCCTGTGCCAAGACCTGCAGGAGGCGCGGGGCGTCCCTGCCTGGAAGCCAAGTGCACGGTCCGCTTGGAAGCGAGCCTCCTTGGGAAGAGTCGAGGGAGCCAAGCCGCGTGCAGCTGCAATCCCTGCTTGGGCCGAGCCGAGTGTGCCTCCAGGACGGCAGAGCTCCAGCTCTGCTCAGAGGCCGGATCTAGTCAAGTGCCTTGCGCGAGGCTGCTCTGCCCTGGGCGAGACTTGCCCAGGCTTGCCTCGCTGCTAGGCTTGCTGCCCGGGAAGGAGCAGGCTGTGCGATGCTGGGAGAGGCCCCTGGCGCCTTCCTGGCCTCAGCTCCACTCCTGCCTTGCCTTTGCATCTAGGCCCCGGGCGTCCTTGGGGAAGGCTTAGGAGCCGGTGGCTTGCACACTGCCAAGCCCTCCAGCAGTGAGGCCTCTCGTCGAGGGGAGGGGAGGGCAAGTGCAGGGCTCCACCAGCGGTTGCTTGGCCGCCCAGACTCAGCGCCGCACGGAGAGCACAACGCTCCCAGGTCCCCTGGCTGTGGTCTGCAGCCCCACACTCCCGGAGGCTGACTCCGTGGGCGCCCAGAAGGTGCCTGACAGACGTCATGTCCCTAGCGCTCTGCTCCCCAGCAGAGACGTGTGCAGGTGGTGGGGCCTGCCCCTGCGTGTCTGGGCTCCCGCCGGCAGCCCCAGCTCCAGGGAAGCAGCCCCTGAGCCAAGACCTGTAGGGGGCGCGGGGCGCCCCCGCCTGGAAGCCTAGTGCACAGCAGGCGGGAAGCGAGCCTCCTCGGGAGAAGAGGAGGCAGCCCAGCTGCGTGCGTCTGCACTCACTCCTTGGGCGGAGCCCAGTGAGCCTCCAGTACGGCAGAGCTCCAGCTCTGCTCAGAGGCCCGATCTGGCAGAGTTGCTGGCGTGAGGCTGCTCTGCCCTGGGCGAGCCTTGCCCAGACTTGCCTCGCTGCTGGGCTTCCTGCCCGGGAAGGAGCAGGCTGCGCCAGACAGGCAGATGCTCCTGGCGCCTTCCTGGCCTCAGCTCCACTCCTGCCTTGCCTTTGCACCTAGTCCCCAGGCGTCCTTGCGGAGGGCTTAGGGGCCGGTGGGGTGCACGCTGCCAAGCCCTCCGGCCGTGAGAGCTCTGTCATAGGGAAGGGAATGGCAAGTGCAGGGCTCCTCCAGCGGTCGCTTGGCCGCCCAGACTCAGCACAGCACGGAGAGCACCAGGCTTCCCCAGGGCCCCCGGCTGTGGTCTGCAGCCCCACACACCCGGAGGCTGACTCCGTGAGCGCCCAGAAGGTGCCTGACAGACGTCATTTCCCTAGTGCTCTCCCCACCAGCAGAGACGTGTGCAGGTGGTTGGGGCCTGCCCCTGCGTGTCTGGGCTGCCGCCCACAGCCTCCGCTCAGGGGAAGCAGCCCCTGTGCCAAGACCTGCAGGAGGCGCGGGGCGTCCCTGCCTGGAAGCCAAGTGCACGGTCCGCTTGGAAGCGAGCCTCCTTGGGAAGAGTCGAGGGAGCCAAGCCGCGTGCAGCTGCAATCCCTGCTTGGGCCGAGCCGAGTGTGCCTCCAGGACGGCAGAGCTCCAGCTCTGCTCAGAGGCCGGATCTAGTCAAGTGCCTTGCGCGAGGCTGCTCTGCCCTGGGCGAGACTTGCCCAGGCTTGCCTCGCTGCTAGGCTTGCTGCCCGGGAAGGAGCAGGCTGTGCGATGCTGGGAGAGGCCCCTGGCGCCTTCCTGGACTCAGCTCCACTCCTGCCTTGCCTTTGCATCTAGGCCCCGGGCGTCCTTGGGGAAGGCTTAGGAGCCGGTGGCTTGCACACTGCCAAGCCCTCCAGCAGTGAGGCCTCTCGTCGAGGGGAGGGGAGGGCAAGTGCAGGGCTCCACCAGCGGTTGCTTGGCCGCCCAGACTCAGCGCCGCACGGAGAGCACAAGGCTCCCAGGTCCCCTGGCTGTGGTCTGCAGCCCCACACTCCCGGAGGCTGACTCCGTGGGCGCCCAGAAGGTGCCTGACAGACGTCATGTCCCTAGCGCTCTGCTCCCCAGCAGAGACGTGTGCAGGTGGTGGGGCCTGCCCCTGCGTGTCTGGGCTCCCGCCGGCAGCCCCAGCTCCAGGGAAGCAGCCCCTGAGCCAAGACCTGTAGGGGGCGCGGGGCGCCCCCGCCTGGAAGCCTAGTGCACAGCAGGCGGGAAGCGAGCCTCCTCGGGAGAAGAGGAGGCAGCCCAGCTGCGTGCGTCTGCACTCACTCCTTGGGCGGAGCCCAGTGAGCCTCCAGTACGGCAGAGCTCCAGCTCTGCTCAGAGGCCCGATCTGGCAGAGTTGCTGGCGTGAGGCTGCTCTGCCCTGGGCGAGCCTTGCCCAGACTTGCCTCGCTGCTGGGCTTCCTGCCCGGGAAGGAGCAGGCTGCGCCAGACAGGCAGACGCTCCTGGCGCCTTCCTGGCCTCAGCTCCACTCCTGCCTTGCCTTTGCACCTAGTCCCCAGGCGTCCTTGCGGAGGGCTTAGGGGCCGGTGGGGTGCACGCTGCCAAGCCCTCCGGCCGTGAGAGCTCTGTCATAGGGAAGGGAATGGCAAGTGCAGGGCTCCTCCAGCGGTCGCTTGGCCGCCCAGACTCAGCACAGCACGGAGAGCACCAGGCTTCCCCAGGGCCCCCGGCTGTGGTCTGCAGCCCCACACACCCGGAGGCTGACTCCGTGAGCGCCCAGAAGGTGCCTGACAGACGTCATTTCCCTAGTGCTCTCCCCACCAGCAGAGACGTGTGCAGGTGGTTGGGGCCTGCCCCTGCGTGTCTGGGCTGCCGCCCACAGCCTCCGCTCAGGGGAAGCAGCCCCTGTGCCAAGACCTGCAGGAGGCGCGGGGCGTCCCTGCCTGGAAGCCAAGTGCACGGTCCGCTTGGAAGCGAGCCTCCTTGGGAAGAGTCGAGGGAGCCAAGCCGCGTGCAGCTGCAATCCCTGCTTGGGCCGAGCCGAGTGTGCCTCCAGGACGGCAGAGCTCCAGCTCTGCTCAGAGGCCGGATCTAGTCAAGTGCCTTGCGCGAGGCTGCTCTGCCCTGGGCGAGACTTGCCCAGGCTTGCCTCGCTGCTAGGCTTGCTGCCCGGGAAGGAGCAGGCTGTGCGATGCTGGGAGAGGCCCCTGGCGCCTTCCTGGCCTCAGCTCCACTCCTGCCTTGCCTTTGCATCTAGGCCCCGGGCGTCCTTGGGGAAGGCTTAGGAGCCGGTGGCTTGCACACTGCCAAGCCCTCCAGCAGTGAGGCCTCTCGTCGAGGGGAGGGGAGGGCATGTGCAGGGCTCCACCAGCGGTTGCTTGGCCGCCCAGACTCAGCGCCGCACGGAGAGCACAAGGCTCCCAGGTCCCCTGGCTGTGGTCTGCAGCCCCACACTCCCGGAGGCTGACTCCGTGGGCGCCCAGAAGGTGCCTGACAGACGTCATGTCCCTAGCGCTCTGCTCCCCAGCAGAGACGTGTGCAGGTGGTGGGGCCTGCCCCTGCGTGTCTGGGCTCCCGCCGGCAGCCCCAGCTCCAGGGAAGCAGCCCCTGAGCCAAGACCTGTAGGGGGCGCGGGGCGCCCCCGCCTGGAAGCCTAGTGCACAGCAGGCGGGAAGCGAGCCTCCTCGGGAGAAGAGGAGGCAGCCCAGCTGCGTGCGTCTGCACTCACTCCTTGGGCGGAGCCCAGTGAGCCTCCAGTACGGCAGAGCTCCAGCTCTGCTCAGAGGCCCGATCTGGCAGAGTTGCTGGCGTGAGGCTGCTCTGCCCTGGGCGAGCCTTGCCCAGACTTGCCTCGCTGCTGGGCTTCCTGCCCGGGAAGGAGCAGGCTGCGCCAGACAGGCAGACGCTCCTGGCGCCTTCCTGGCCTCAGCTCCACTCCTGCCTTGCCTTTGCACCTAGTCCCCAGGCGTCCTTGCGGAGGGCTTAGGGGCCGGTGGGGTGCACGCTGCCAAGCCCTCCGGCCGTGAGAGCTCTGTCATAGGGAAGGGAATGGCAAGTGCAGGGCTCCTCCAGCGGTCGCTTGGCCGCCCAGACTCAGCACAGCACGGAGAGCACCAGGCTTCCCCAGGGCCCCCGGCTGTGGTCTGCAGCCCCACACACCCGGAGGCTGACTCCGTGAGCGCCCAGAAGGTGCCTGACAGACGTCATTTCCCTAGTGCTCTCCCCACCAGCAGAGACGTGGGCAGGTGGTTGGGGCCTGCCCCTGCGTGTCTGGGCTGCCGCCCACAGCCTCCGCTCAGGGGAAGCAGCCCCTGTGCCAAGACCTGCAGGAGGCGCGGGGCGTCCCTGCCTGGAAGCCAAGTGCACGGTCCGCTTGGAAGCGAGCCTCCTTGGGAAGAGTCGAGGGAGCCAAGCCGCGTGCAGCTGCAATCCCTGCTTGGGCCGAGCCGAGTGTGCCTCCAGGACGGCAGAGCTCCAGCTCTGCTCAGAGGCCGGATCTAGTCAAGTGCCTTGCGCGAGGCTGCTCTGCCCTGGGCGAGACTTGCCCAGGCTTGCCTCGCTGCTAGGCTTGCTGCCCGGGAAGGAGCAGGCTGTGCGATGCTGGGAGAGGCCCCTGGCGCCTTCCTGGCCTCAGCTCCACTCCTGCCTTGCCTTTGCATCTAGGCCCCGGGCGTCCTTGGGGAAGGCTTAGGAGCCGGTGGCTTGCACACTGCCAAGCCCTCCAGCAGTGAGGCCTCTCGTCGAGGGGAGGGGAGGGCAAGTGCAGGGCTCCACCAGCGGTTGCATGGCCGCCCAGACTCAGCGCCGCACGGAGAGCACAAGGCTCCCAGGTCCCCTGGCTGTGGTCTGCAGCCCCACACTCCCGGAGGCTGACTCCGTGGGCGCCCAGAAGGTGCCTGACAGACGTCATGTCCCTAGCGCTCTGCTCCCCAGCAGAGACGTGTGCAGGTGGTGGGGCCTGCCCCTGCGTGTCTGGGCTCCCGCCGGCAGCCCCAGCTCCAGGGAAGCAGCCCCTGAGCCAAGACCTGTAGGGGGCGCGGGGCGCCCCCGCCTGGAAGCCTAGTGCACAGCAGGCGGGAAGCGAGCCTCCTCGGGAGAAGAGGAGGCAGCCCAGCTGCGTGCGTCTGCACTCACTCCTTGGGCGGAGCCCAGTGAGCCTCCAGTCGGCAGAGCTCCAGCTCTGCTCAGAGGCCCGATCTGGCAGAGTTGCTGGCGTGAGGCTGCTCTGCCCTGGGCGAGCCTTGCCCAGACTTGCCTCGCTGCTAGGCTTCCTGCCGGGAAGGAGCAGGCTGCGCCAGACAGGCAGACGCTCCTGGCGCCTTCCTGGCCTCAGCTCCACTCCTGCCTTGCCTTTGCACCTAGTCCCCAGGCGTCCTTGCGGAGGGCTTAGGGGCCGGTGGGGTGCACGCTGCCAAGCCCTCCGGCCGTGAGAGCTCTGTCATAGGGAAGGGAATGGCAAGTGCAGGGCTCCTCCAGCGGTCGCTTGGCCGCCCAGACTCAGCACAGCACGGAGAGCACCAGGCTTCCCCAGGGCCCCCGGCTGTGGTCTGCAGCCCCACACACCCGGAGGCTGACTCCGTGAGCGCCCAGAAGGTGCCTGACAGACGTCATTTCCCTAGTGCTCTCCCCACCAGCAGAGACGTGTGCAGGTGGTTGGGGCCTGCCCCTGCGTGTCTGGGCTGCCGCCCACAGCCTCCGCTCAGGGGAAGCAGCCCCTGTGCCAAGACCTGCAGGAGGCGCGGGGCGTCCCTGCCTGGAAGCCAAGTGCACGGTCCGCTTGGAAGCGAGCCTCCTTGGGAAGAGTCGAGGGAGCCAAGCCGCGTGCAGCTGCAATCCCTGCTTGGGCCGAGCCGAGTGTGCCTCCAGGACGGCAGAGCTCCAGCTCTGCTCAGAGGCCGGATCTAGTCAAGTGCCTTGCGCGAGGCTGCTCTGCCCTGGGCGAGACTTGCCCAGGCTTGCCTCGCTGCTAGGCTTGCTGCCCGGGAAGGAGCAGGCTGTGCGATGCTGGGAGAGGCCCCTGGCGCCTTCCTGGCCTCAGCTCCACTCCTGCCTTGCCTTTGCATCTAGGCCCCGGGCGTCCTTGGGGAAGGCTTAGGAGCCGGTGGCTTGCACACTGCCAAGCCCTCCAGCAGTGAGGCCTCTCGTCGAGGGGAGGGGAGGGGAGGGCAAGTGCAGGGCTCCTCCAGCGGGTGCCTGGCCGCCCAGACTCAGCGCCGCACGGAGAGCACAAGGCTCCCAGGTCCCCTGGCTGTGGTCTGCAGCCCCACACTCCCGGAGGCTGACTCCGTGGGCGCCCAGAAGGTGCCTGACAGACGTCATGTCCCTAGCGCTCTGCTCCCCAGCAGAGACGTGTGCAGGTGGTGGGGCCTGCCCCTGCGTGTCTGGGCTCCCGCCGGCAGCCCCAGCTCCAGGGAAGCAGCCCCTGAGCCAAGACCTGTAGGGGGCGCGGGGCGCCCCCGCCTGGAAGCCTAGTGCACAGCAGGCGGGAAGCGAGCCTCCTCGGGAGAAGAGGAGGCAGCCCAGCTGCGTGCGTCTGCACTCACTCCTTGGGCGGAGCCCAGTGAGCCTCCAGTACGGCAGAGCTCCAGCTCTGCTCAGAGGCCCGATCTGGCAGAGTTGCTGGCGTGAGGCTGCTCTGCCCTGGGCGAGCCTTGCCCAGACTTGCCTCGCTGCTGGGCTTCCTGCCCGGGAAGGAGCAGGCTGCGCCAGACAGGCAGACGCTCCTGGCGCCTTCCTGGCCTCAGCTCCACTCCTGCCTTGCCTTTGCACCTAGTCCCCAGGCGTCCTTGCGGAGGGCTTAGGGGCCGGTGGGGTGCACGCTGCCAAGCCCTCCGGCCGTGAGAGCTCTGTCATAGGGAAGGGAATGGCAAGTGCAGGGCTCCTCCAGCGGTCGCTTGGCCGCCCAGACTCAGCACAGCACGGAGAGCACCAGGCTTCCCCAGGGCCCCCGGCTGTGGTCTGCAGCCCCACACACCCGGAGGCTGACTCCGTGAGCGCCCAGAAGGTGCCTGACAGACGTCATTTCCCTAGTGCTCTCCCCACCAGCAGAGACGTGGGCAGGTGGTTGGGGCCTGCCCCTGCGTGTCTGGGCTGCCGCCCACAGCCTCCGCTCAGGGGAAGCAGCCCCTGTGCCAAGACCTGCAGGAGGCGCGGGGCGTCCCTGCCTGGAAGCCAAGTGCACGGTCCGCTTGGAAGCGAGCCTCCTTGGGAAGAGTCGAGGGAGCCAAGCCGCGTGCAGCTGCAATCCCTGCTTGGGCCGAGCCGAGTGTGCCTCCAGGACGGCAGAGCTCCAGCTCTGCTCAGAGGCCGGATCTAGTCAAGTGCCTTGCGCGAGGCTGCTCTGCCCTGGGCGAGACTTGCCCAGGCTTGCCTCGCTGCTAGGCTTGCTGCCCGGGAAGGAGCAGGCTGTGCGATGCTGGGAGAGGCCCCTGGCGCCTTCCTGGCCTCAGCTCCACTCCTGCCTTGCCTTTGCATCTAGGCCCCGGGCGTCCTTGGGGAAGGCTTAGGACCCGGTGGCTTGCACACTGCCAAGCCCTCCAGCAGTGAGGCCTCTCGTCGAGGGGAGGGGAGGGGAGGGCAAGTGCAGGGCTCCTCCAGCGGGTGCCTGGCCGCCCAGACTCAGCGCCGCACGGAGAGCACAAGGCTCCCAGGTCCCCTGGCTGTGGTCTGCAGCCCCACACTCCCGGAGGCTGACTCCGTGGGCGCCCAGAAGGTGCCTGACAGACGTCATGTCCCTAGCGCTCTGCTCCCCAGCAGAGACGTGTGCAGGTGGTGGGGCCTGCCCCTGCGTGTCTGGGCTCCCGCCGGCAGCCCCAGCTCCAGGGAAGCAGCCCCTGAGCCAAGACCTGTAGGGGGCGCGGGGCGCCCCCGCCTGGAAGCCTAGTGCACAGCAGGCGGGAAGCGAGCCTCCTCGGGAGAAGAGGAGGCAGCCCAGCTGCGTGCGTCTGCACTCACTCCTTGGGCGGAGCCCAGTGAGCCTCCAGTACGGCAGAGCTCCAGCTCTGCTCAGAGGCCCGATCTGGCAGAGTTGCTGGCGTGAGGCTGCTCTGCCCTGGGCGAGCCTTGCCCAGACTTGCCTCGCTGCTAGGCTTCCTGCCCGGGAAGGAGCAGGCTGCGCCAGACAGGCAGACGCTCCTGGCGCCTTCCTGGCCTCAGCTCCACTCCTGCCTTGCCTTTGCACCTAGTCCCCAGGCGTCCTTGCGGAGGGCTTAGGGGCCGGTGGGGTGCACGCTGCCAAGCCCTCCGGCCGTGAGAGCTCTGTCATAGGGAAGGGAATGGCAAGTGCAGGGCTCCTCCAGCGGTCGCTTGGCCGCCCAGACTCAGCACAGCACGGAGAGCACCAGGCTTCCCCAGGGCCCCCGGCTGTGGTCTGCAGCCCCACACACCCGGAGGCTGACTCCGTGAGCGCCCAGAAGGTGCCTGACAGACGTCATTTCCCTAGTGCTCTCCCCACCAGCAGAGACGTGGGCAGGTGGTTGGGGCCTGCCCCTGCGTGTCTGGGCTGCCGCCCACAGCCTCCGCTCAGGGGAAGCAGCCCCTGTGCCAAGACCTGCAGGAGGCGCGGGGCGTCCCTGCCTGGAAGCCAAGTGCACGGTCCGCTTGGAAGCGAGCCTCCTTGGGAAGAGTCGAGGGAGCCAAGCCGCGTGCAGCTGCAATCCCTGCTTGGGCCGAGCCGAGTGTGCCTCCAGGACGGCAGAGCTCCAGCTCTGCTCAGAGGCCGGATCTAGTCAAGTGCCTTGCGCGAGGCTGCTCTGCCCTGGGCGAGACTTGCCCAGGCTTGCCTCGCTGCTAGGCTTGCTGCCCGGGAAGGAGCAGGCTGTGCGATGCTGGGAGAGGCCCCTGGCGCCTTCCTGGCCTCAGCTCCACTCCTGCCTTGCCTTTGCATCTAGGCCCCGGGCGTCCTTGGGGAAGGCTTAGGAGCCGGTGGCTTGCACACTGCCAAGCCCTCCAGCAGTGAGGCCTCTCGTCGAGGGGAGGGGAGGGCAAGTGCAGGGCTCCACCAGCGGTTGCTTGGCCGCCC
Source organism: Budorcas taxicolor (assembly GCF_023091745.1). Classification (NCBI taxonomy): domain Eukaryota; kingdom Metazoa; phylum Chordata; class Mammalia; order Artiodactyla; family Bovidae; genus Budorcas; species Budorcas taxicolor. The sequence continues at coordinate 67,831 of NW_026292568.1, forward strand.
AGACTCAGCGCCGCACGGAGAGCACAAGGCTCCCAGGTCCCCTGGCTGTGGTCTGCAGCCCCACACTCCCGGAGGCTGACTCCGTGGGCGCCCAGAAGGTGCCTGACAGACGTCATGTCCCTAGCGCTCTGCTCCCCAGCAGAGACGTGTGCAGGTGGTGGGGCCTGCCCCTGCGTGTCTGGGCTCCCGCCGGCAGCCCCAGCTCCAGGGAAGCAGCCCCTGAGCCAAGACCTGTAGGGGGCGCGGGGCGCCCCCGCCTGGAAGCCTAGTGCACAGCAGGCGGGAAGCGAGCCTCCTCGGGAGAAGAGGAGGCAGCCCAGCTGCGTGCGTCTGCACTCACTCCTTGGGCGGAGCCCAGTGAGCCTCCAGTACGGCAGAGCTCCAGCTCTGCTCAGAGGCCCGATCTGGCAGAGTTGCTGGCGTGAGGCTGCTCTGCCCTGGGCGAGCCTTGCCCAGACTTGCCTCGCTGCTGGGCTTCCTGCCCGGGAAGGAGCAGGCTGCGCCAGACAGGCAGATGCTCCTGGCGCCTTCCTGGCCTCAGCTCCACTCCTGCCTTGCCTTTGCACCTAGTCCCCAGGCGTCCTTGCGGAGGGCTTAGGGGCCGGTGGGGTGCACGCTGCCAAGCCCTCCGGCCGTGAGAGCTCTGTCATAGGGAAGGGAATGGCAAGTGCAGGGCTCCTCCAGCGGTCGCTTGGCCGCCCAGACTCAGCACAGCACGGAGAGCACCAGGCTTCCCCAGGGCCCCCGGCTGTGGTCTGCAGCCCCACACACCCGGAGGCTGACTCCGTGAGCGCCCAGAAGGTGCCTGACAGACGTCATTTCCCTAGTGCTCTCCCCACCAGCAGAGACGTGTGCAGGTGGTTGGGGCCTGCCCCTGCGTGTCTGGGCTGCCGCCCACAGCCTCCGCTCAGGGGAAGCAGCCCCTGTGCCAAGACCTGCAGGAGGCGCGGGGCGTCCCTGCCTGGAAGCCAAGTGCACGGTCCGCTTGGAAGCGAGCCTCCTTGGGAAGAGTCGAGGGAGCCAAGCCGCGTGCAGCTGCAATCCCTGCTTGGGCCGAGCCGAGTGTGCCTCCAGGACGGCAGAGCTCCAGCTCTGCTCAGAGGCCGGATCTAGTCAAGTGCCTTGCGCGAGGCTGCTCTGCCCTGGGCGAGACTTGCCCAGGCTTGCCTCGCTGCTAGGCTTGCTGCCCGGGAAGGAGCAGGCTGTGCGATGCTGGGAGAGGCCCCTGGCGCCTTCCTGGCCTCAGCTCCACTCCTGCCTTGCCTTTGCATCTAGGCCCCGGGCGTCCTTGGGGAAGGCTTAGGAGCCGGTGGCTTGCACACTGCCAAGCCCTCCAGCAGTGAGGCCTCTCGTCGAGGGGAGGGGAGGGGAGGGCAAGTGCAGGGCTCCTCCAGCGGGTGCCTGGCCGCCCAGACTCAGCGCCGCACGGAGAGCACAAGGCTCCCAGGTCCCCTGGCTGTGGTCTGCAGCCCCACACTCCCGGAGGCTGACTCCGTGGGCGCCCAGAAGGTGCCTGACAGACGTCATGTCCCTAGCGCTCTGCTCCCCAGCAGAGACGTGTGCAGGTGGTGGGGCCTGCCCCTGCGTGTCTGGGCTCCCGCCGGCAGCCCCAGCTCCAGGGAAGCAGCCCCTGAGCCAAGACCTGTAGGGGGCGCGGGGCGCCCCCGCCTGGAAGCCTAGTGCACAGCAGGCGGGAAGCGAGCCTCCTCGGGAGAAGAGGAGGCAGCCCAGCTGCGTGCGTCTGCACTCACTCCTTGGGCGGAGCCCAGTGAGCCTCCAGTACGGCAGAGCTCCAGCTCTGCTCAGAGGCCCGATCTGGCAGAGTTGCTGGCGTGAGGCTGCTCTGCCCTGGGCGAGCCTTGCCCAGACTTGCCTCGCTGCTAGGCTTCCTGCCCGGGAAGGAGCAGGCTGCGCCAGACAGGCAGACGCTCCTGGCGCCTTCCTGGCCTCAGCTCCACTCCTGCCTTGCCTTTGCACCTAGTCCCCAGGCGTCCTTGCGGAGGGCTTAGGGGCCGGTGGGGTGCACGCTGCCAAGCCCTCCGGCCGTGAGAGCTCTGTCATAGGGAAGGGAATGGCAAGTGCAGGGCTCCTCCAGCGGTCGCTTGGCCGCCCAGACTCAGCACAGCACGGAGAGCACCAGGCTTCCCCAGGGCCCCCGGCTGTGGTCTGCAGCCCCACACACCCGGAGGCTGACTCCGTGAGCGCCCAGAAGGTGCCTGACAGACGTCATTTCCCTAGTGCTCTCCCCACCAGCAGAGACGTGGGCAGGTGGTTGGGGCCTGCCCCTGCGTGTCTGGGCTGCCGCCCACAGCCTCCGCTCAGGGGAAGCAGCCCCTGTGCCAAGACCTGCAGGAGGCGCGGGGCGTCCCTGCCTGGAAGCCAAGTGCACGGTCCGCTTGGAAGCGAGCCTCCTTGGGAAGAGTCGAGGGAGCCAAGCCGCGTGCAGCTGCAATCCCTGCTTGGGCCGAGCCGAGTGTGCCTCCAGGACGGCAGAGCTCCAGCTCTGCTCAGAGGCCGGATCTAGTCAAGTGCCTTGCGCGAGGCTGCTCTGCCCTGGGCGAGACTTGCCCAGGCTTGCCTCGCTGCTAGGCTTGCTGCCCGGGAAGGAGCAGGCTGTGCGATGCTGGGAGAGGCCCCTGGCGCCTTCCTGGCCTCAGCTCCACTCCTGCCTTGCCTTTGCATTAGGCCCCGGGCCTCCTTGGGGAAGGCTTAGGAGCCGGTGGCTTGCACACTGCCAAGCCCTCCAGCAGTGAGGCCTCTCGTCGAGGGGAGGGGAGGGCAAGTGCAGGGCTCCACCAGCGGTTGCTTGGCCGCCCAGACTCAGCGCCGCACGGAGAGCACAAGGCTCCCAGGTCCCCTGGCTGTGGTCTGCAGCCCCACACTCCCGGAGGCTGACTCCGTGGGCGCCCAGAAGGTGCCTGACAGACGTCATGTCCCTAGCGCTCTGCTCCCCAGCAGAGACGTGTGCAGGTGGTGGGGCCTGCCCCTGCGTGTCTGGGCTCCCGCCGGCAGCCCCAGCTCCAGGGAAGCAGCCCCTGAGCCAAGACCTGTAGGGGGCGCGGGGCGCCCCCGCCTGGAAGCCTAGTGCACAGCAGGCGGGAAGCGAGCCTCCTCGGGAGAAGAGGAGGCAGCCCAGCTGCGTGCGTCTGCACTCACTCCTTGGGCGGAGCCCAGTGAGCCTCCAGTACGGCAGAGCTCCAGCTCTGCTCAGAGGCCCGATCTGGCAGAGTTGCTGGCGTGAGGCTGCTCTGCCCTGGGCGAGCCTTGCCCAGACTTGCCTCGCTGCTGGGCTTCCTGCCCGGGAAGGAGCAGGCTGCGCCAGACAGGCAGATGCTCCTGGCGCCTTCCTGGCCTCAGCTCCACTCCTGCCTTGCCTTTGCACCTAGTCCCCAGGCGTCCTTGCGGAGGGCTTAGGGGCCGGTGGGGTGCACGCTGCCAAGCCCTCCGGCCGTGAGAGCTCTGTCATAGGGAAGGGAATGGCAAGTGCAGGGCTCCTCCAGCGGTCGCTTGGCCGCCCAGACTCAGCACAGCACGGAGAGCACCAGGCTTCCCCAGGGCCCCCGGCTGTGGTCTGCAGCCCCACACACCCGGAGGCTGACTCCGTGAGCGCCCAGAAGGTGCCTGACAGACGTCATTTCCCTAGTGCTCTCCCCACCAGCAGAGACGTGTGCAGGTGGTTGGGGCCTGCCCCTGCGTGTCTGGGCTGCCGCCCACAGCCTCCGCTCAGGGGAAGCAGCCCCTGTGCCAAGACCTGCAGGAGGCGCGGGGCGTCCCTGCCTGGAAGCCAAGTGCACGGTCCGCTTGGAAGCGAGCCTCCTTGGGAAGAGTCGAGGGAGCCAAGCCGCGTGCAGCTGCAATCCCTGCTTGGGCCGAGCCGAGTGTGCCTCCAGGACGGCAGAGCTCCAGCTCTGCTCAGAGGCCGGATCTAGTCAAGTGCCTTGCGCGAGGCTGCTCTGCCCTGGGCGAGACTTGCCCAGGCTTGCCTCGCTGCTAGGCTTGCTGCCCGGGAAGGAGCAGGCTGTGCGATGCTGGGAGAGGCCCCTGGCGCCTTCCTGGCCTCAGCTCCACTCCTGCCTTGCCTTTGCATCTAGGCCCCGGGCGTCCTAGGGGAAGGCTTAGGAGCCGGTGGCTTGCACACTGCCAAGCCCTCCAGCAGTGAGGCCTCTCGTCGAGGGGAGGGGAGGGCAAGTGCAGGGCTCCACCAGCGGTTGCTTGGCCGCCCAGACTCAGCGCCGCACGGAGAGCACAAGGCTCCCAGGTCCCCTGGCTGTGGTCTGCAGCCCCACACTCCCGGAGGCTGACTCCGTGGGCGCCCAGAAGGTGCCTGACAGACGTCATGTCCCTAGCGCTCTGCTCCCCAGCAGAGACGTGTGCAGGTGGTGCGGCCTGCCCCTGCGTGTCTGGGCTCCCGCCGGCAGCCCCAGCTCCAGGGAAGCAGCCCCTGAGCCAAGACCTGTAGGGGGCGCGGGGCGCCCCCGCCTGGAAGCCTAGTGCACAGCAGGCGGGAAGCGAGCCTCCTCGGGAGAAGAGGAGGCAGCCCAGCTGCGTGCGTCTGCACTCACTCCTTGGGCGGAGCCCAGTGAGCCTCCAGTACGGCAGAGCTCCAGCTCTGCTCAGAGGCCCGATCTGGCAGAGTTGCTGGCGTGAGGCTGCTCTGCCCTGGGCGAGCCTTGCCCAGACTTGCCTCGCTGCTGGGCTTCCTGCCCGGGAAGGAGCAGGCTGCGCCAGACAGGCAGACGCTCCTGGCGCCTTCCTGGCCTCAGCTCCACTCCTGCCTTGCCTTTGCACCTAGTCCCCAGGCGTCCTTGCGGAGGGCTTAGGGGCCGGTGGGGTGCACGCTGCCAAGCCCTCCGGCCGTGAGAGCTCTGTCATAGGGAAGGGAATGGCAAGTGCAGGGCTCCTCCAGCGGTCGCTTGGCCGCCCAGACTCAGCACAGCACGGAGAGCACCAGGCTTCCCCAGGGCCCCCGGCTGTGGTCTGCAGCCCCACACACCCGGAGGCTGACTCCGTGAGCGCCCAGAAGGTGCCTGACAGACGTCATTTCCCTAGTGCTCTCCCCACCAGCAGAGACGTGTGCAGGTGGTTGGGGCCTGCCCCTGCGTGTCTGGGCTGCCGCCCACAGCCTCCGCTCAGGGGAAGCAGCCCCTGTGCCAAGACCTGCAGGAGGCGCGGGGCGTCCCTGCCTGGAAGCCAAGTGCACGGTCCGCTTGGAAGCGAGCCTCCTTGGGAAGAGTCGAGGGAGCCAAGCCGCGTGCAGCTGCAATCCCTGCTTGGGCCGAGCCGAGTGTGCCTCCAGGACGGCAGAGCTCCAGCTCTGCTCAGAGGCCGGATCTAGTCAAGTGCCTTGCGCGAGGCTGCTCTGCCCTGGGCGAGACTTGCCCAGGCTTGCCTCGCTGCTAGGCTTGCTGCCCGGGAAGGAGCAGGCTGTGCGATGCTGGGAGAGGCCCCTGGCGCCTTCCTGGCCTCAGCTCCACTCCTGCCTTGCCTTTGCATCTAGGCCCCGGGCGTCCTTGGGGAAGGCTTAGGAGCCGGTGGCTTGCACACTGCCAAGCCCTCCAGCAGTGAGGCCTCTCGTCGAGGGGAGGGGAGGGGAGGGCAAGTGCAGGGCTCCTCCAGCGGGTGCCTGGCCGCCCAGACTCAGCGCCGCACGGAGAGCACAAGGCTCCCAGGTCCCCTGGCTGTGGTCTGCAGCCCCACACTCCCGGAGGCTGACTCCGTGGGCGCCCAGAAGGTGCCTGACAGACGTCATGTCCCTAGCGCTCTGCTCCCCAGCAGAGACGTGTGCAGGTGGTGGGGCCTGCCCCTGCGTGTCTGGGCTCCCGCCGGCAGCCCCAGCTCCAGGGAAGCAGCCCCTGAGCCAAGACCTGTAGGGGGCGCGGGGCGCCCCCGCCTGGAAGCCTAGTGCACAGCAGGCGGGAAGCGAGCCTCCTCGGGAGAAGAGGAGGCAGCCCAGCTGCGTGCGTCTGCACTCACTCCTTGGGCGGAGCCCAGTGAGCCTCCAGTACGGCAGAGCTCCAGCTCTGCTCAGAGGCCCGATCTGGCAGAGTTGCTGGCGTGAGGCTGCTCTGCCCTGGGCGAGCCTTGCCCAGACTTGCCTCGCTGCTAGGCTTCCTGCCCGGGAAGGAGCAGGCTGCGCCAGACAGGCAGACGCTCCTGGCGCCTTCCTGGCCTCAGCTCCACTCCTGCCTTGCCTTTGCACCTAGTCCCCAGGCGTCCTTGCGGAGGGCTTAGGGGCCGGTGGGGTGCACGCTGCCAAGCCCTCCGGCCGTGAGAGCTCTGTCATAGGGAAGGGAATGGCAAGTGCAGGGCTCCTCCAGCAGTCGCTTGGCCGCCCAGACTCAGCACAGCACGGAGAGCACCAGGCTTCCCCAGGGCCCCCGGCTGTGGTCTGCAGCCCCACACACCCGGAGGCTGACTCCGTGAGCGCCCAGAAGGTGCCTGACAGACGTCATTTCCCTAGTGCTCTCCCCACCAGCAGAGACGTGGGCAGGTGGTTGGGGCCTGCCCCTGCGTGTCTGGGCTGCCGCCCACAGCCTCCGCTCAGGGGAAGCAGCCCCTGTGCCAAGACCTGCAGGAGGCGCGGGGCGTCCCTGCCTGGAAGCCAAGTGCACGGTCCGCTTGGAAGCGAGCCTCCTTGGGAAGAGTCGAGGGAGCCAAGCCGCGTGCAGCTGCAATCCCTGCTTGGGCCGAGCCGAGTGTGCCTCCAGGACGGCAGAGCTCCAGCTCTGCTCAGAGGCCGGATCTAGTCAAGTGCCTTGCGCGAGGCTGCTCTGCCCTGGGCGAGACTTGCCCAGGCTTGCCTCGCTGCTAGGCTTGCTGCCCGGGAAGGAGCAGGCTGTGCGATGCTGGGAGAGGCCCCTGGCGCCTTCCTGGCCTCAGCTCCACTCCTGCCTTGCCTTTGCATCTAGGCCCCGGGCGTCCTTGGGGAAGGCTTAGGAGCCGGTGGCTTGCACACTGCCAAGCCCTCCAGCAGTGAGGCCTCTCGTCGAGGGGAGGGGAGGGCAAGTGCAGGGCTCCACCAGCGGTTGCTTGGCCGCCCAGACTCAGCGCCGCACGGAGAGCACAAGGCTCCCAGGTCCCCTGGCTGTGGTCTGCAGCCCCACACTCCCGGAGGCTGACTCCGTGGGCGCCCAGAAGGTGCCTGACAGACGTCATGTCCCTAGCGCTCTGCTCCCCAGCAGAGACGTGTGCAGGTGGTGGGGCCTGCCCCTGCGTGTCTGGGCTCCCGCCGGCAGCCCCAGCTCCAGGGAAGCAGCCCCTGAGCCAAGACCTGTAGGGGGCGCGGGGCGCCCCCGCCTGGAAGCCTAGTGCACAGCAGGCGGGAAGCGAGCCTCCTCGGGAGAAGAGGAGGCAGCCCAGCTGCGTGCGTCTGCACTCACTCCTTGGGCGGAGCCCAGTGAGCCTCCAGTACGGCAGAGCTCCAGCTCTGCTCAGAGGCCCGATCTGGCAGAGTTGCTGGCGTGAGGCTGCTCTGCCCTGGGCGAGCCTTGCCCAGACTTGCCTCGCTGCTGGGCTTCCTGCCCGGGAAGGAGCAGGCTGCGCCAGACAGGCAGATGCTCCTGGCGCCTTCCTGGCCTCAGCTCCACTCCTGCCTTGCCTTTGCACCTAGTCCCCAGGCGTCCTTGCGGAGGGCTTAGGGGCCGGTGGGGTGCACGCTGCCAAGCCCTCCGGCCGTGAGAGCTCTGTCATAGGGAAGGGAATGGCAAGTGCAGGGCTCCTCCAGCGGTCGCTTGGCCGCCCAGACTCAGCACAGCACGGAGAGCACCAGGCTTCCCCAGGGCCCCCGGCTGTGGTCTGCAGCCCCACACACCCGGAGGCTGACTCCGTGAGCGCCCAGAAGGTGCCTGACAGACGTCATTTCCCTAGTGCTCTCCCCACCAGCAGAGACGTGTGCAGGTGGTTGGGGCCTGCCCCTGCGTGTCTGGGCTGCCGCCCACAGCCTCCGCTCAGGGGAAGCAGCCCCTGTGCCAAGACCTGCAGGAGGCGCGGGGCGTCCCTGCCTGGAAGCCAAGTGCACGGTCCGCTTGGAAGCGAGCCTCCTTGGGAAGAGTCGAGGGAGCCAAGCCGCGTGCAGCTGCAATCCCTGCTTGGGCCGAGCCGAGTGTGCCTCCAGGACGGCAGAGCTCCAGCTCTGCTCAGAGGCCGGATCTAGTCAAGTGCCTTGCGCGAGGCTGCTCTGCCCTGGGCGAGACTTGCCCAGGCTTGCCTCGCTGCTAGGCTTGCTGCCCGGGAAGGAGCAGGCTGTGCGATGCTGGGAGAGGCCCCTGGCGCCTTCCTGGCCTCAGCTCCACTCCTGCCTTGCCTTTGCATCTAGGCCCCGGGCGTCCTAGGGGAAGGCTTAGGAGCCGGTGGCTTGCACACTGCCAAGCCCTCCAGCAGTGAGGCCTCTCGTCGAGGGGAGGGGAGGGCAAGTGCAGGGCTCCACCAGCGGTTGCTTGGCCGCCCAGACTCAGCGCCGCACGGAGAGCACAAGGCTCCCAGGTCCCCTGGCTGTGGTCTGCAGCCCCACACTCCCGGAGGCTGACTCCGTGGGCGCCCAGAAGGTGCCTGACAGACGTCATGTCCCTAGCGCTCTGCTCCCCAGCAGAGACGTGTGCAGGTGGTGGGGCCTGCCCCTGCGTGTCTGGGCTCCCGCCGGCAGCCCCAGCTCCAGGGAAGCAGCCCCTGAGCCAAGACCTGTAGGGGGCGCGGGGCGCCCCCG
>NW_026292569.1:0-76072 GCF_023091745.1 Budorcas taxicolor
CGAGGGTCCAGCCCACATCCAGAGGAGCCCCGTTTCCGCCTCGTAGCTTGAGATGAGGGATCCTTTCCCTGCTTCGTCGGGAAAGAATTCCCGGCGTTCCCGTCACATCTCAAGAGGAGGCCCTCTCAACAGGAACGGCGAGAGGAACTCCAGGGTCGTGCCACCATTCCAAGAGTCCCCCAGATGTCTCAGTCCATTCCAGAGGAACCTCTTTTCCTATCACCGGCTCGTCTTTCACGCCGAGGATCGACTCACACCAAGGTGGCAAGTGGCACAGCCCTGTGGGAAAGCCTCGTGGGAAAGCCTCGAGGGACAGCCTCGATGGAAAGCCACAGATCCCTTGATCCACGTGACAGGAAGCGTGACACTACTGCTGCAGCTCGGGAGGAAAGCGCACGTGCATGCCCCCACTCGAGACGAGGCCTGACTCCCCTGGGGAGACTCAGAAGCACCCCAAGATCCATGGCAACATTGGAGAGGAATCCTCAGGTTCCGGCCCCGACTCCACACAAGGACTGAGGCCCCAGCATGGACGGGAGAGGAATCCCGAGTGGGACCCTAGCAACTCGCATGGGGACTGGCCTTTCCTGAGGCCACCAGAGCGGGTCCCTGAGGTCCCAGTCGTGACTCGAGAAGACCTGCCCCAACTCGAGAAAATCCAGGAGGTTCTCCCCTCCAGGCGAAATGAGGCCCATTTCCGCTGAGGCGTCTCGAGGCTGATCACACCTCACCTCTGGAACTTCGAAAGTGTCCTTCACACCCTTGGTGCAAATCAAGAAATTCCCCGACATATCCGTCTCCATTCGAGAGGAAACACGAGGGTCCCGCCCACATACAGAGGAACCCCGTTTCCGCCTCGTAGCTCGAGATGAGGGATCCTTTCCCTGCTTCGTCGGGAAAGAGTTTCCGGCGTTCCCGTCGCATCTCAAGAGGAGGCCCTCTCAACAGGAATGGCGAGATTAACTCCAGGGTGGTGCCACCATTCCAAGAGTCCCCCAGATGTCTCAGTCCATTCCAGAGGAACCACTTTTCCCTTCACCGACTCGTCTTTCACACCGTGGATCGTCTCACACCAAGGTGGCACGTGGTACAACCCTGTGGGAAAGCCTCGTGGGAAAGCCTCGAGGGAAAGCCTCGAGGGAAAGCCACAGATCCCTTGATCCACGTGACAGGAAGCGTGACACTAATGCTGCAGCTCGGGAAAAAAGCGCACGTGCATGCCCCCACTCGAGACGAGGCCTGACTCCCCTGGGGAGACTCAGAGGCACCCCAAAATCCATGTCAACACAGGAGAGGAATGCTCAGGTTCCGGCCCCGACTTCACACAAGGTCTTAGGCCCCGGCATCGATGAGAGAGGAATCCCGAGATGGCCCCTAGCAACTCGCATGGGGACTGGCCCTTCCTGAGGCCACCAGAGCGGGTCCCTGAGGTCCCCGTCGTAACTCGAGAAGACCTGCCGCAAGTCGAGAAAATCCAGCAGGTTCCCCCTGCAGGCGAGAGGATGCCCATTTCCGCAGATGCTTCTCGGGGCTAATCACACCTCACCTCTGGAATTTCGAAAGGCTCCTTCACACCCTTGGTGCAAATCAAGAAGTTCCCCGACATACCCGTCTCCACTCGAGAGGAAACACGAGGGTCCCGCCCACATCCAGAGGAGCCCCGTTTCCGCCTCGTAGCTTGAGATGAGGGATCCTTTCCCTGCTTCGTCGGGAAAGAATTCCCGGCGTTCCCGTCACATCTCAAGAGGAGGCCCTCTCAACAGGAACGGCGAGAGGAACTCCAGGGTCGTGCCACCATTCCAAGAGTCCCCCAGATGTCTCAGTCCATTCCAGAGGAACCTCTTTTCCTATCACCGGCTCGTCTTTCACGCCGAGGATCGACTCACACCAAGGTGGCAAGTGGCACAGCCCTGTGGGAAAGCCTCGTGGGAAAGCCTCGAGGGACAGCCTCGATGGAAAGCCACAGATCCCTTGATCCACGTGACAGGAAGCGTGACACTACTGCTGCAGCTCGGGAGGAAAGCGCACGTGCATGCCCCCACTCGAGACGAGGCCTGACTCCCCTGGGGAGACTCAGAAGCACCCCAAGATCCATGGCAACACTGGAGAGGAATCCTCAGGTTCCGGCCCCGACTCCACACAAGGACTGAGGCCCCAGCATGGACGGGAGAGGAATCCCGAGTGGGACCCTAGCAACTCGCATGGGGACTGGCCTTTCCTGAGGCCACCAGAGCGGGTCCCTGAGGTCCCAGTCGTGACTCGAGAAGACCTGCCCCAACTCGAGAAAATCCAGGAGGTTCTCCCCTCCAGGCGAAATGAGGCCCATTTCCGCTGAGGCGTCTCGAGGCTGATCACACCTCACCTCTGGAACTTCGAAAGTGTCCTTCACACCCTTGGTGCAAATCAAGAAATTCCCCGACATATCCGTCTCCATTCGAGAGGAAACACGAGGGTCCCGCCCACATACAGAGGAACCCCGTTTCCGCCTCGTAGCTCGAGATGAGGGATCCTTTCCCTGCTTCGTCGGGAAAGAGTTTCCGGCGTTCCCGTCGCATCTCAAGAGGAGGCCCTCTCAACAGGAATGGCGAGATTAACTCCAGGGTGGTGCCACCATTCCAAGAGTCCCCCAGATGTCTCAGTCCATTCCAGAGGAACCACTTTTCCCTTCACCGACTCGTCTTTCACACCGTGGATCGTCTCACACCAAGGTGGCACGTGGTACAACCCTGTGGGAAAGCCTCGTGGGAAAGCCTCGAGGGAAAGCCTCGAGGGAAAGCCACAGATCCCTTGATCCACGTGACAGGAAGCGTGACACTACTGCTGCAGCTCGGGGAAAAAGCGCACGTGCATGCCCCCACTCGAGACGAGGCCTGATTCCCCTGGGGAGACTCAAAAGCACCCCAAGAACCATGGCCACAATGGAGAGGAATCCTCAGGTTCCGGGCCCGACTCCACAAGGACTTAGGCCCCGGCATGGACAGGAGAGGAATCCCGAGATGGCACAGAGCAACTCCTATGGTGACTGGACATTCCTGAGGCCACCAGATCGGGTCCGTGAAGTCCCCGTCGTAACTCAAGAAGACCTGCCGCAACTCGAGAAAATCCAGGAGGTTCTCCCCTCCAGGCGAGATTAGGCCCATTTCTGCTGAGGCGTCTCGAGGCTGATCACACGTCACCTCTGGAACTTCGAAAGGGTCCTTCACACCCGTGGTGCAAATCAAGAAGTTCCCCGACATACCCGTCTCCACTCGACAGGAAACACGAGGGTCCCGCCCACATCCAGAGGAGCCCCGTTTCCGCCTCGTAGCTCGAGATGAGGGATCCCTTCCCTGCTTCGTCAGGAAAGAGTTCCCGGCGTTCCCGTCGCATCTCAAGAGGAGGCCCTCTCAACAGGAACGGCGAGAGGAACTCCAGGGTCGTGCCACCATTCCAAGAGTCCCCCAGATGTCTCAGTCCATTCCAGAGGAACCTCTTTTCCCTTCACCGGCTCGTCTTTCACACCGTGGATCGACTAACACCAAGGTGGCACGTGGCACAGCCCTGTGGGAAAGCCTCGTGGGAAAGCCTCGAGCGAAATCCTCGAGGGAAAGCCACAGATCCCTTGATCCACGTGACAGGAAGCGTGACACTACTGCTGCAGCTCGGGAGGAAAGCGCACGTGAATAGCCCCCACTCGAGACGAGGCCTGAGTCCCTTGGGGGAGACTCAGAAGCACCCCAAGATCCATGGCAACACTGGAGAGGAATCCTCAGGTTCCGGCCCCGACTCCACACAAGGTCTTAGGCCCCGGCATGGACGGGAGAGGAATCCCGAGATGGCCCGTAGCAACTCGCATGGGGACTGGCCTCTGCTGAGTCCACCAGAGCGGGTCCCTGAGGTCCCCGTCGTAACTCGAGAAGACCTGCCACAACTGGAGAAAATCCAGGAGGTTCTCCCCTCCAGGCGAGATGAGGCCCATTTCCGCTAAGGCGTCTCCAGGCTGATCACACTTCACCTCTGGAAATTCGAAAGGGTCCTTCACAACCTTGGTGCAAATCAAGAAGTTCCCCGACATACCCGTCTCCACTCCAGAGGAAACACGAGGGTCCCGCCCACATCCAGAGGAGCCCTGTTTCCGCCTCGTAGCTCGAGATGATGGATCCTTTCCCTGCTTCCTCGGGAAAGAGTTCCCGGCGTTCCTGTCGCATCTCAAGAGGAGGCCCTCTCAAGAGGATCGACGAGAGGAACTCCAGGATCGTGCCACCATTCCAAGAGACCCCCAGATGTCTCAGTCCATTCCAGAGGAACCTCTTTTCCCTTCACCGGCTCGTCTTTCACGCCGCGGATCCACTCACACCAAGGTGGCACGTGGCACAGCCCTGTGGGAAAGCCTCGTGGGAAAGCCTCGAGGGAAAGCAGCAGATCCCTTGATCCACGAGACAGGAAGCGTGACACTACTGCTGCAGATCGGGAGGAAAGCGCACGTGCATGCCCCAACACGAGAGAGGCCTGACTCCCATGGGGAGACTCAGAAGCAACCAAAGATCCATGGCAACACTGGAGAGGAATCCTCAGGTTCCAGCCCCGACTCCACACAAGGTCTTAGGCCCCGGCATGGTGAGCAGAGGAATCCCGAGAGGTCCCCTAGCAACTCGCATGGGGACTGGCCTTTCCTGAAGCCACAAGAGCGGGTCCCTGAGGTCCCCGTCCTAACTCGAGAAGCCCTGCCGCAACTCGAGAAAATCCAGGAGGTTCTCCCCTCCAGGCGAGATGAGGCCCATTCCCGCTGAGGTGTCTCGAGGCTGATCACACCTCACCTCTGGAACTTCGAAAGGGTCCTTCACACCCTTGGTGGAAATCACGAAGTTCCCCGACATACCCGTCTCCCCTCGAGAGGAAACACGAGGGTCCCGCCCACATCCAGAGGAGCCCCGTTTCCGCCTCGTAGCTCGAGATGAGGGATCCTTTCCCTGTTTCGTCGGGCAATTAATTCCGGCGTTCCCGTCGCATCTCAAGAGGAGGCCCTCTCAATAGGAACGGCGAGAGGAACTCCAGGGTCGTGCCACCATTCCAAGAGTCCCCCAGATGTCTCAATTCCATTCAAGAGGAAACTCTTTTCCCTTCCCCGGCTCGTCTTTCACGCCGAGGATCGATTCACACCAAGGTGGCACGTGGCACAGCCCTGTGGGAAAGCCTCGAGGGAAAGCCTCGAGGGAAAGCAGCAGATCCCTTGATCCACGAGACAGGAAGCGTGACCCTACTGCTGCAGATCGGGAAGAAAGCGCACGTGCATGCCCCCACTCGAGACGAGGCCTGACTCCCCTGGGGAGACTCAGAAGCACCCCAAAATCCATGGCAACACTGGAGAGGAATCCTCAGGTTCCGGCCCAGACTCCACACAAGGTCTTAGGCCCCGGCATGGACGGGAGAGGAATCCCGAGATGGCCCCTAGCAACCCGCAGGGCGACTGACCTTTCCTAAGGCCACCAGAGCGGGTCCCTGAGGTCCCCGTCGTAACTCGAGAAGACCTGCCGCAACTCGAGAAAATCCAGGAGGTTCTCCCCTCCAGGCGAGATGAGGCCCATTTCCGCTGAGGCGTCTCGAGGCTGATCACACCTCACTCTGAACTTCCAAAGGGTCCTTCACACCCTTGGTGCAAATCAAGAAGTTCCCCGACATACCCGTCTCCACTCGAGCGGAACGCGAGGGTCCCGCCCACATCCAGAGGAGCCCCGTTTCCGCCTCGTAGCTGGAGATGAGTGATCCCTTCCCTGCTTTGTCGGGAAAGAGTTCCTGGCCTTCCCGTAGCATCTCAAGAGGTGGCCCTCTCAACAGGAACGGCGAGAGGAACTCCAGGTTCGTGCCACCATTCCTACCAGATGCCTCTGTCCATTCCAGAGGAACCTCTTTTCCCTTCATCGGCTCGTCTTTCACCCCGAGGATCGACTAACACCAACGTGGCACTTGGCACAGCCCTGTGGGAAAGCCTCGTGGGAAAGCCTCGAGGGAAAGCCTCGAGGGAAAGCCACAGATCCCTTGATCCAGGTCACAGGAAGCGTGACCCTACTGCTGCAGCTCGGGAGGGAATCCCACGTGCATGCCCCCACTCGAGACATGGCCTGACTCCCCTGGGGAGACTCAGAGGCACCCCAAAATCCATGTCAACACAGGAGAGGAATCCTCAGGTTCCGGCCCCGACTCCACACAAGGTCTAGGCCCCGGCATCGATGAGAGAAGAATCCCGAGATGGCCCCTAGCAACTCGCATGGGGACTGGCCCTTCCTGAGGCCACCAGAGCGGTTCCCTGAGGTCCCCGTCGTAACTCGAGAAGACCTGCCGCAACTCGAGAATATCCAGGAGGTTCTCCCCTGCAGGCGAGATGAGGCCCATTTCCGCAGAGGCTTCTTGGGGCTAATCACACCTCACCTCTGGAACGTCGAAAGGGTCCTTCACACCCTTGGTGCAACTCAAGAAGTTCCGCGACATACACGTCTCCACTCGAGAGGAAACACGAGGGTCCCGCCCACATCCAGAGGAGCCCCGTTTCCGCCTCGTAGCTCGAGGTGACGGATCCTTTCCCTGCTTCGAGGGGAAAGAAGCCCGGAGTTCCCGTCGCATCTTAAGAGGAGGCCCTCTCAACAGGAACGGCGAGAGGAACTCCAGGGTCGTGCCACCATTCCAAGAGTCAACCAGATGCCTCTGTCCATTCCAGAGGAACCTCTTTTCCCTTCATCGGCTCGTCTTTCACCCCGAGGATCGACTCACACCAACGTGGCACTTGGCACAGCCCTGTGGGAAAGCCTCGTGGGAAAGCCTCGAGGGAAAGCCTCGAGGGAAAGCCACAGATCCCTTGATCCACGTGACAGGAAGCGTGACCCTACTGCTGCAGCTCGGGAGGGAATCGCTTGTGTATGCCCCCACTCGAGAAGAGGCCTGACTCCCCTGGGGAGACTGAGAGGCACCCCAAGATCCATGTCAACACTGGAGAGGAATGCTCAGGTTCCGGCCCCGACTCCACACAAGGTCATAGGCCCCGACATCGACGGGAGAAGAATCTGAGATTGCCCCTAGCAACTCGCATGGGGACTGGCCCTTCCTGAGGCCACCAGAGCGGGTCCCTGAGGTCCCCGTCGTAACTCGAGAAGACCTGCCGCAACTCGAGAATATCCAGAAGGTTTTCCCCTGCAGGCGAGATGAGGCCCATTTCCGCAGAGGCTTCTCGGGGCTAATCACACCTCACCTCTGGAACGTCAAAAGTGTCCTTCACACCCTTGGTGCAACTCAAGAAGTTCGCTGACATACCCGTCTCCACTCGAGAGGAAACACGAGGGTCCGGCCCACATCCAGAGGAGCCCCGTATCCGCCTCGTAGCTTGAGATGAGGGATCCTTTCCCTGCTTCGTCGGGAAAGAGATCCCGGCGTTCCCGTCACATCTCAAGAGGAGGCCCTCTCAACAGGAACGGCGAGAGGAACTCCAGGGTCGTGCCACCATTCCAAGAGTCCCCCAGATGTCTCAGTCCATTCCAGAGGAACCTCTTTTCCTATCACCGGCTCGTCTTTCACGCCGAGGATCGACTCACACAAAGGTGGCAAGTGGCACAGCCCTGTGGGAAAGCCTCGTGGGAAAGCCTCGAGGGACAGCCTCGAGGGAAAGCCACAGATCCCTTGATCCACGTGACAGGAAGCGTGACACTACTGCTGCACCTCGGGAGGAAAGTGCACGTGCATGCCCCCACTCGAGACGAAGCCTGACTCCCCTGGGGAGACTCAGAAGCACCCCAAGATCCATGGCAACACTGGAGAGGAATCCTCAGGTTCCGGCCCCGACTCCACACAAGGACTGAGGCCCCAGCATGGACGGGAGAGGAATCCCGAGTGGGACCCTAGCAACTCGCATGGGGACTGGCCTTTCCTGAGGCCACCAGAGCGGGTCCCTGAGGTCCCAGTCGTGACTCGAGAAGACCTGCCCCAACTCGAGAAAATCCAGGAGGTTCTCCCCTCCAGGCGAGATGAGGCCCATTTCCGCTGAGGCGTCTCGAGGCTGATCACACCTCACCTCTGGAACTTCGAAAGTGTCCTTCACACCCTTGGTGCAAATCAAGAAATTCCCCGACATATCCGTCTCCATTCGAGAGGAAACACGAGGGTCCCACCCACATACAGAGGAACCCCGTTTCCGCCTCGTAGCTCGAGATGAGGGATCCTTTCCCTGCTTCGTCGGGAAAGAGTTTCCGGCGTTCCCGTCGCATCTCAAGAGGAGGCCCTCTCAACAGGAATGGCGAGATTAACTCCAGGGTGGTGCCACCATTCCAAGAGTCCCCCAGATGTCTCAGTCCATTCCAGAGGAACCACTTTTCCCTTCACCGACTCGTCTTTCACACCGTGGATCGTCTCACACCAAGGTGGCACGTGGTACAACCCTGTGGGAAAGCCTCGTGGGAAAGCCTCGAGGGAAAGCCTCGAGGGAAAGCCACAGATCCCTTGATCCACGTGACAGGAAGCGTGACACTAATGCTGCAGCTCGGGAAAAAAGCGCACGTGCATGCCCCCACTCGAGACGAGGCCTGATTCCCCTGGGGAGACTCAAAAGCACCCCAAGAACCATGGCCACAATGGAGAGGAATCCTCAGGTTCCGGGCCCGACTCCACAAGGACTTATGCCCCGGAATGGACAGGAGAGGAATCCCGAGATGGCACAGAGCAACTCCTATGGTGACTGGACATTCCTGAGGCCACCAGATCGGGTCCGTGAAGTCCCCGTCGTAACTCAAGAAGACCTGCCGCAACTCGAGAAAATCCAGGAGGTTCTCCCCTCCAGGCGAGATTAGGCCCATTTCTGCTGAGGCGTCTCGAGGCTGATCACACGTCACCTCTGGAACTTCGAAAGGGTCCTTCACACCCGTGGTGCAAATCAAGAAGTTCCCCGACATACCCGTCTCCACTCGAGAGGAAACACGAGGGTCCCGCCCACATCCAGAGGAGCCCCGTTTCCGCCTCGTAGCTCGAGATGAGGGATCCCTTCCCTGCTTCGTCAGGAAAGAGTTCCCGGCGTTCCCGTCGCATCTCAAGAGGAGGCCCTCTCAACAGGAACGGCGAGAGGAACTCCAGGGTCGTGCCACCATTCCAAGAGTCCCCCAGATGTCTCAGTCCATTCCAGAGGAACCTCTTTTCCCTTCACCGGCTCGTCTTTCACACCGTGGATCGACTAACACCAAGGTGGCACGTGGCACAGCCCTGTGGGAAAGCCTCGTGGGAAAGCCTCGAGCGAAATCCTCGAGGGAAAGCCACAGATCCCTTGATCCACGTGACAGGAAGCGTGACACTACTGCTGCAGCTCGGGAGGAAAGCGCACGTGAATAGCCCCCACTCGAGACGAGGCCTGAGTCCCTTGGGGAGACTCAGAAGCACCCCAAGATCCATGGCAACACTGGAGAGGAATCCTCAGGTTCCGGCCCCGACTCCACACAAGGTCTTAGGCCCCGGCATGGACGGGAGAGGAATCCCGAGATGGCCCGTAGCAACTCGCATGGGGACTGGCCTCTGCTGAGTCCACCAGAGCGGGTCCCTGAGGTCCCCGTCGTAACTCGAGAAGACCTGCCACAACTGGAGAAAATCCAGGAGGTTCTCCCCTCCAGGCGAGATGAGGCCCATTTCCGCTAAGGCGTCTCCAGGCTGATCACACTTCACCTCTGGAAATTCGAAAGGGTCCTTCACAACCTTGGTGCAAATCAAGAAGTTCCCCGACATACCCGTCTCCACTCCAGAGGAAACACGAGGGTCCCGCCCACATCCAGAGGAGCCCTGTTTCCGCCTCGTAGCTCGAGATGATGGATCCTTTCCCTGCTTCCTCGGGAAAGAGTTCCCGGCGTTCCTGTCGCATCTCAAGAGGAGGCCCTCTCAAGAGGATCGACGAGAGGAACTCCAGGATCGTGCCACCATTCCAAGAGACCCCCAGATGTCTCAGTCCATTCCAGAGGAACCTCTTTTCCCTTCACCGGCTCGTCTTTCACGCCGCGGATCCACTCACACCAAGGTGGCACGTGGCACAGCCCTGTGGGAAAGCCTCGTGGGAAAGCCTCGAGGGAAAGCAGCAGATCCCTTGATCCACGAGACAGGAAGCGTGACACTACTGCTGCAGATCGGGAGGAAAGCGCACGTGCATGCCCCAACACGAGAGAGGCCTGACTCCCATGGGGAGACTCAGAAGCAACCAAAGATCCATGGCAACACTGGAGAGGAATCCTCAGGTTCCAGCCCCGACTCCACACAAGGTCTTAGGCCCCGGCATGGTGAGCAGAGGAATCCCGAGAGGTCCCCTAGCAACTCGCATGGGGACTGGCCTTTCCTGAAGCCACAAGAGCGGGTCCCTGAGGTCCCCGTCCTAACTCGAGAAGCCCTGCCGCAACTCGAGAAAATCCAGGAGGTTCTCCCCTCCAGGCGAGATGAGGCCCATTCCCGCTGAGGTGTCTCGAGGCTGATCACACCTCACCTCTGGAACTTCGAAAGGGTCCTTCACACCCTTGGTGGAAATCACGAAGTTCCCCGACATACCCGTCTCCCCTCGAGAGGAAACACGAGGGTCCCGCCCACATCCAGAGGAGCCCCGTTTCCGCCTCGTAGCTCGAGATGAGGGATCCTTTCCCTGTTTCGTCGGGCAATTAATTCCGGCGTTCCCGTCGCATCTCAAGAGGAGGCCCTCTCAATAGGAACGGCGAGAGGAACTCCAGGGTCGTGCCACCATTCCAAGAGTCCCCCAGATGTCTCATTCCATTCAAGAGGAAACTCTTTTCCCTTCCCCGGCTCGTCTTTCACGCCGAGGATCGATTCACACCAAGGTGGCACGTGGCACAGCCCTGTGGGAAAGCCTCGAGGGAAAGCCTCGAGGGAAAGCAGCAGATCCCTTGATCCACGAGACAGGAAGCGTGACCCTACTGCTGCAGATCGGGAAGAAAGCGCACGTGCATGCCCCCACTCGAGACGAGGCCTGACTCCCCTGGGGAGACTCAGAAGCACCCCAAAATCCATGGCAACACTGGAGAGGAATCCTCAGGTTCCGGCCCAGACTCCACACAAGGTCTTAGGCCCCGGCATGGACGGGAGAGGAATCCCGAGATGGCCCCTAGCAACCCGCAGGGCGACTGACCTTTCCTAAGGCCACCAGAGCGGGTCCCTGAGGTCCCCGTCGTAACTCGAGAAGACCTGCCGCAACTCGAGAAAATCCAGGAGGTTCTCCCCTCCAGGCGAGATGAGGCCCATTTCCGCTGAGGCGTCTCGAGGCTGATCACACCTCACTCTGGAACTTCCAAAGGGTCCTTCACACCCTTGGTGCAAATCAAGAAGTTCCCCGACATACCCGTCTCCACTCGAGCGGAACGCGAGGGTCCCGCCCACATCCAGAGGAGCCCCGTTTCCGCCTCGTAGCTGGAGATGAGTGATCCCTTCCCTGCTTTGTCGGGAAAGAGTTCCTGGCCTTCCCGTAGCATCTCAAGAGGTGGCCCTCTCAACAGGAACGGCGAGAGGAACTCCAGGTTCGTGCCACCATTCCTACCAGATGCCTCTGTCCATTCCAGAGGAACCTCTTTTCCCTTCATCGGCTCGTCTTTCACCCCGAGGATCGACTAACACCAACGTGGCACTTGGCACAGCCCTGTGGGAAAGCCTCGTGGGAAAGCCTCGAGGGAAAGCCTCGAGGGAAAGCCACAGATCCCTTGATCCAGGTCACAGGAAGCGTGACCCTACTGCTGCAGCTCGGGAGGGAATCCCACGTGCATGCCCCCACTCGAGACATGGCCTGACTCCCCTGGGGAGACTCAGAGGCACCCCAAAATCCATGTCAACACAGGAGAGGAATCCTCAGGTTCCGGCCCCGACTCCACACAAGGTCTAGGCCCCGGCATCGATGAGAGAAGAATCCCGAGATGGCCCCTAGCAACTCGCATGGGGACTGGCCCTTCCTGAGGCCACCAGAGCGGTTCCCTGAGGTCCCCGTCGTAACTCGAGAAGACCTGCCGCAACTCGAGAATATCCAGGAGGTTCTCCCCTGCAGGCGAGATGAGGCCCATTTCCGCAGAGGCTTCTTGGGGCTAATCACACCTCACCTCTGGAACGTCGAAAGGGTCCTTCACACCCTTGGTGCAACTCAAGAAGTTCCGCGACATACACGTCTCCACTCGAGAGGAAACACGAGGGTCCCGCCCACATCCAGAGGAGCCCCGTTTCCGCCTCGTAGCTCGAGGTGACGGATCCTTTCCCTGCTTCGAGGGGAAAGAAGCCCGGAGTTCCCGTCGCATCTTAAGAGGAGGCCCTCTCAACAGGAACGGCGAGAGGAACTCCAGGGTCGTGCCACCATTCCAAGAGTCAACCAGATGCCTCTGTCCATTCCAGAGGAACCTCTTTTCCCTTCATCGGCTCGTCTTTCACCCCGAGGATCGACTCACACCAACGTGGCACTTGGCACAGCCCTGTGGGAAAGCCTCGTGGGAAAGCCTCGAGGGAAAGCCTCGAGGGAAAGCCACAGATCCCTTGATCCACGTGACAGGAAGCGTGACCCTACTGCTGCAGCTCGGGAGGGAATCGCTTGTGTATGCCCCCACTCGAGAAGAGGCCTGACTCCCCTGGGGAGACTGAGAGGCACCCCAAGATCCATGTCAACACTGGAGAGGAATGCTCAGGTTCCGGCCCCGACTCCACACAAGGTCATAGGCCCCGACATCGACGGGAGAAGAATCTGAGATTGCCCCTAGCAACTCGCATGGGGACTGGCCCTTCCTGAGGCCACCAGAGCGGGTCCCTGAGGTCCCCGTCGTAACTCGAGAAGACCTGCCGCAACTCGAGAATATCCAGAAGGTTTTCCCCTGCAGGCGAGATGAGGCCCATTTCCGCAGAGGCTTCTCGGGGCTAATCACACCTCACCTCTGGAACGTCAAAAGTGTCCTTCACACCCTTGGTGCAACTCAAGAAGTTCGCTGACATACCCGTCTCCACTCGAGAGGAAACACGAGGGTCCGGCCCACATCCAGAGGAGCCCCGTATCCGCCTCGTAGCTTGAGATGAGGGATCCTTTCCCTGCTTCGTCGGGAAAGAGATCCCGGCGTTCCCGTCACATCTCAAGAGGAGGCCCTCTCAACAGGAACGGCGAGAGGAACTCCAGGGTCGTGCCACCATTCCAAGAGTCCCCCAGATGTCTCAGTCCATTCCAGAGGAACCTCTTTTCCTATCACCGGCTCGTCTTTCACGCCGAGGATCGACTCACACAAAGGTGGCAAGTGGCACAGCCCTGTGGGAAAGCCTCGTGGGAAAGCCTCGAGGGACAGCCTCGAGGGAAAGCCACAGATCCCTTGATCCACGTGACAGGAAGCGTGACACTACTGCTGCACCTCGGGAGGAAAGTGCACGTGCATGCCCCCACTCGAGACGAAGCCTGACTCCCCTGGGGAGACTCAGAAGCACCCCAAGATCCATGGCAACACTGGAGAGGAATCCTCAGGTTCCGGCCCCGACTCCACACAAGGACTGAGGCCCCAGCATGGACGGGAGAGGAATCCCGAGTGGGACCCTAGCAACTCGCATGGGGACTGGCCTTTCCTGAGGCCACCAGAGCGGGTCCCTGAGGTCCCAGTCGTGACTCGAGAAGACCTGCCCCAACTCGAGAAAATCCAGGAGGTTCTCCCCTCCAGGCGAGATGAGGCCCATTTCCGCTGAGGCGTCTCGAGGCTGATCACACCTCACCTCTGGAACTTCGAAAGTGTCCTTCACACCCTTGGTGCAAATCAAGAAATTCCCCGACATATCCGTCTCCATTCGAGAGGAAACACGAGGGTCCCACCCACATACAGAGGAACCCCGTTTCCGCCTCGTAGCTCGAGATGAGGGATCCTTTCCCTGCTTCGTCGGGAAAGAGTTTCCGGCGTTCCCGTCGCATCTCAAGAGGAGGCCCTCTCAACAGGAATGGCGAGATTAACTCCAGGGTGGTGCCACCATTCCAAGAGTCCCCCAGATGTCTCAGTCCATTCCAGAGGAACCACTTTTCCCTTCACCGACTCGTCTTTCACACCGTGGATCGTCTCACACCAAGGTGGCACGTGGTACAACCCTGTGGGAAAGCCTCGTGGGAAAGCCTCGAGGGAAAGCCTCGAGGGAAAGCCACAGATCCCTTGATCCACGTGACAGGAAGCGTGACACTAATGCTGCAGCTCGGGAAAAAAGCGCACGTGCATGCCCCCACTCGAGACGAGGCCTGATTCCCCTGGGGAGACTCAAAAGCACCCCAAGAACCATGGCCACAATGGAGAGGAATCCTCAGGTTCCGGGCCCGACTCCACAAGGACTTATGCCCCGGAATGGACAGGAGAGGAATCCCGAGATGGCACAGAGCAACTCCTATGGTGACTGGACATTCCTGAGGCCACCAGATCGGGTCCGTGAAGTCCCCGTCGTAACTCAAGAAGACCTGCCGCAACTCGAGAAAATCCAGGAGGTTCTCCCCTCCAGGCGAGATTAGGCCCATTTCTGCTGAGGCGTCTCGAGGCTGATCACACGTCACCTCTGGAACTTCGAAAGGGTCCTTCACACCCGTGGTGCAAATCAAGAAGTTCCCCGACATACCCGTCTCCACTCGAGAGGAAACACGAGGGTCCCGCCCACATCCAGAGGAGCCCCGTTTCCGCCTCGTAGCTCGAGATGAGGGATCCCTTCCCTGCTTCGTCAGGAAAGAGTTCCCGGCGTTCCCGTCGCATCTCAAGAGGAGGCCCTCTCAACAGGAACGGCGAGAGGAACTCCAGGGTCGTGCCACCATTCCAAGAGTCCCCCAGATGTCTCAGTCCATTCCAGAGGAACCTCTTTTCCCTTCACCGGCTCGTCTTTCACACCGTGGATCGACTAACACCAAGGTGGCACGTGGCACAGCCCTGTGGGAAAGCCTCGTGGGAAAGCCTCGAGCGAAATCCTCGAGGGAAAGCCACAGATCCCTTGATCCACGTGACAGGAAGCGTGACACTACTGCTGCAGCTCGGGAGGAAAGCGCACGTGAATAGCCCCCACTCGAGACGAGGCCTGAGTCCCTTGGGGAGACTCAGAAGCACCCCAAGATCCATGGCAACACTGGAGAGGAATCCTCAGGTTCCGGCCCCGACTCCACACAAGGTCTTAGGCCCCGGCATGGACGGGAGAGGAATCCCGAGATGGCCCGTAGCAACTCGCATGGGGACTGGCCTCTGCTGAGTCCACCAGAGCGGGTCCCTGAGGTCCCCGTCGTAACTCGAGAAGACCTGCCGCAACTCGAGAAAATCCAGGAGGTTCTCCCCTCCAGGCGAGATGAGGCCCATTTCCGCTGAGGCGTCTCGAGGCTGATTGCACCTCACCTCTGGAATTTCGAAAGGGTCCTTCACACCCTTGGTGCAGATCAAGAAGTTCCCCGACATACCAGTCTCCACGCGAGAGGAAACACGAGGGTCCCGCCCACATCCAGAGGAGCCCCGTTTCCGCCTCGTAGCTCGAGATGAGGGATACTTTCCCTGCATCATCAGGAAAGAGTTCCCGGCGTTCCCGTCACATCTCAAGAGGAGGCCCTCTCAACAGGAACGGCGAGAGGAACTCCAGGGTCGTGCCACCATTCCAAGAGTCAACCAGATGCCTCTGTCCATTCCAGAGGAACCTCTTTTCCCTTCATCGGCTCGTCTTTCACCCCGAGGATCGACTCACACCAACGTGGCACTTGGCACAGCCCTGTGGGAAAGCCTCGTGGGAAAGCCTCGAGGGAAAGCCTCGAGGGAAAGCCACATATCCCTTGATCCACGTGACAGGAAGCGTGACCCTACTGCTGCAGCTCGGGAGGGAATCGCACGTGCATGCCCCCACTCGAGAAGAGGCCTGACTCCCCTGGGGAGACTGAGAGGCACCCCAAGATCCATGTCAACACTGGAGAGGAATGCTCAGGTTCCGGCCCCGACTCCACACAAGGTCTTAGGCCCCGACATCGACGGGAGAAGAATCTGAGATGGCCCCTAGCAACTCGCATGGGGACTGGCCCTTCCTGAGGCCACCAGAGCGGGTCCCTGAGGTCCCCGTCGTAACTCGAGAAGACCTCCCGCAACTCGAGAATATCCAGGAGTTTCTCCCCTGCAGGCGAGTTGAGGCCCATTTCCGCACAGGCTTCTCGGGGCTAATCACACCTCACCTCTGGAACGTCGAAAGGGTCCTTCACACCCTTGGTGCAACTCAAGAAGTTCCCCGAGATACCCGTCTCCACTCGAGAGGAAACACGAGGGTCCCGCCCACATCCAGAGGAGCCCCGTTTCCGCCTCGTAGCTCGAGATGACGGATCCTTTCCCTGCATCGTCAGGAAAGAATTCCCGGCGTTCCCGTCGCATCTCAAGAGGAGGCCCTCTCAACAGGAACGGCGAGAGGAACTCCGGGGTCGTGCCACCATTCCAAGAGTCCCCCAGATATCTCAGTCCATTCCAGAGGAACCTCTTTTCCCTTCACCGGCTCGTCTTTCATGTCGAGGATCGACTCACATCAAGGTGGCACTTGGCACAGCCCTGTGGGAAAGCCTCGTGTCAAAGCATTGAGGAAAAGCCTCGAGGGAAAGCCACAGATCCCTTGATCCACGTGACAGGAAGCGTGACCCTACTGCTGCAGCTCGGGAGGGAAGCGCAGGTGCATGACCCCACTCGAGACGAGGCCTGACTCCCCTGGGGAGACTCAGAGACACCCCAAAATCCATGTCAACACTGGAGAGGAATCCTCAGGTTCCGGCCCCGACTCCACACAAGGACTTAGGCCCCGGCATCGACGGGAGAGGAATCCCGAGAGGGCCCCTAGCAACTCGCATGGGGACTGGCCCTTCCTGAGGCCACTAGAGCGGGTCCCTGAGGTCCCCGTCGTAACTCGAGAAGACCTGCCGCAACTCGAGAATATCCAGGAGGTTCTCCCCTGCAGGCGAGATGAGGCCCATTTCCGCAGAGGCTTCTCGGGGCTAATCACACCTCACCTCTGGAACGACGAAAGGGTCCTTCACACCCTTGGTGCAACTCAAGAAGTTCCGCGACATACCCGTTTCCACTCGAGAGGAAACACGAGGGTCCCGCCCACATCCAGAGGAGCCCCGTTTCCGCCTCGTAGCTCGAGGTGACGGATCCTTTCCCTGCTTCGTGGGGAAAGAAGCCCGGAGTTCCCGTCGCATCTTAAGAGGAGGCCCTCTCAACAGGAACGGCGAGAGGAACTCCAGGGTCGTGCCACCATTCCAAGAGTCCCCCAGATGTCTCAGTCCATTCCAGAGGAACCTCTTTTCCCTTCACCGGCTCGTATTTCACGCCGAGGATCGACTAACACCAAGGTGGCACTTGGCACAGCCTGGTGGGAAAGCCTCTTGGGAAAGCCTCAAGGGAAACCGTCGAGGGAAAGCCACAGATCCTTTGATACACGTGACAGGAAGCGTGACCCTACTGCTGCAGCTCGGGAGGGAATCGCACGTGCATGCCCCCACTCGAGACGAGGTCTGACTCCCCTGGGGAGACTGAGAGGCACCCCAAGATCCATGTCAACACTGGAGAGGAATGCTCATGTTCCGGCCCCGACTCCACACAAGGTCTTAGGCCCTGACATCGACGGGAGAGGAATCCGAGATGGCCCCTAGCAACTCGCATGGGGACTAGCCCTTCCTGAGGCCACCAGAGCGGGTCCCTGAGGTCCCCGTCGTAACTCGAGAAGACCTGCCGCAACTCGAGAATATCCAGGAGGTTCTCCCCTGCAGGCGAGATGAGGCCCATTTCCGCAGAGGCTTCTCGGGGCTAATCACACCTCACCTCTGGAACGTCGAAAGGGTCCTTCACACCCTTGGTGCAACTCAAGAAGTTCCCCGACATACCCGTCTCCACTCGAGAGGAAACACGAGGGTCCGGCCCACATCCAGAGGAGCCCCGTTTCCGCCTCGTAGCTCGAGGTGAGGGATCCTTTCCCTGCTTCTTCGGGAAAGAATTCCCGGCGTTCCCGTCGCATCTCAAGAGGAGGCCCTCTCAACAGGAACGGCGAAAGGAACTCCAGGGTCGTGCCACCATTCCAAGAGTCCCCCAGATGTCTCAGTCTTTTCCAGAGGAAACTCTTTTCCCTTCACCGGCTGGTCTTTCACGCCGAGGATCGACTCACACCAAGGTGGCACTTGGCACAGCCCTGTGGGAAAGCCTCGTGCGAAAGCCTCCAGGGAAATCCTCGAGGGAAAGCCACAGATCCCTTGATCCACGTGACAGGAAGCATGACCCTACTGCTGCAGCTCGGGAGGGAAGCGCACGTGCATGCCCCCACTCGAGACGAGGCCTGACTCCCCTGGGGAGACTGAGAGGCACCCCAAGATCCATGTTAACTCTGGAGAGGAATGTTCAGTTTCCCGCCCCGAATCCACACAAGGCCTTCGGCTCCGGCATCGACTGGAGAGGAATCCCGAGATGGCCCCTAGCAACTCGCATGGGGACTACCCCTTCCTGAGGCCACCAGAGCGGGTTCCTGAGGTCCCCGTCGTAACTCGAGAAGACCTGCCGCAACTCGAGAATATCCAGGAGGTTCTCCCCTGCAGGCGAGATGAGGCCCATTTCCGCAGAGGCTTCTCGGGGCTAATCACACCTCACCTCTGGAACGTCGAAAGGGTCCTTCACACCCTTGGTGCAACTCAAGAAGTTGCCCGACATACCCTTCTCCACTCGAGAGGAAACACGAGGGTCCCGCCCACATCCAGAGGAGCCCCGTTTCCGCCTTGTAGCTCGAGGTGAGGTATCCTTTCCCTGCTTCGTCGGGAAAGAATTCCCGGCGTTCCCGTCGCATCTCAAGAGGAGGCCCTCTCAACAGGATCGGCGAGAGGAACTCCAGGGTCGTGCCACCATTCCAAGAGTCAACCAGATGTCTCTGTCCATTCCACAGGAACCTCTTTTCCCTTCATCGGCTCGTCTTTCACCCCGAGGATCGACTCACACCAACGTGGCACTTGGCACAGCCCTGTGGGAAAGCCTCGTGGGAAAGCCTCGAGGGAAATCCTCGAGGGAAAGCCACAGATCCCTTGATCCACGTGACAGGAAGCGTGACCCTACTGCTGCAGCTCTGGAGGGAATCGCACGTGCATGCCCCCACTCGAGACGAGGCCTGACTCCCCTGGGGAGACTTAGAGGCACCCCAAGATCCATGTCAACACTGGAGAGGAATGCTCAGGTTCCGGCCCCGACTCCACACAAGGTCTTAGGCCCTGACATCGACGGGAGAGGAATCCGAGATGGCCCCTAGCAACTCGCATGGGGACTGGCCCTTCCTGAGGCCACCAGAGCGGGTCCCTGAGGTCCCCGTCGTAACTCGAGAAGACCTGCCGCAACTCGAGAATATCCAGGAGGTTCTCCCCTGCAGGCGCGATGAGGCCCATTTCCGCAGAGGCTTCTCGGGGCTAATCACACCTCACCTCTTGAACGTCGAAAGGGTCCTTCACACCCTTGGTGCAACTCAAGAAGTTCCCCGACATACCCGTCTCCTCTCGAGAGGAAACACGAGGGTCCGGCCCACATCCAGAGGAGCCCCGTTTCCGCCCCGTAGCTCGAGGTGAGGGACCCTTTCCCTGCTTCTTCGGGAAAGAATTCCCGGCGTTCCCGTCGCATCTCAAGAGGAGGCCCTCTCAACAGGAACGGCGAGAGGAACTCCAGGGTCGTGCCACCATTCCAAGAGACCCCCGGATGTCTCAGTCTTTTCCAGAGGAAACTCTTTTCCCTTCACCGGCTCGTCTTTCACGCCGAGGATCGACTCACACCAAGGTGACACTTGGCACAGACCGGTGGGAAAGCCTCGTGGGAAAGCCTCCAGGGAAATCCTCGAGGGAAAGCCACAGATCCCTTGATCCACGTGACAGGAAGCGTGACCCTACTGCTGCAGCTCGGGAGGGAATCGCACGTGCATGCCCCCACTCGAGACGAGGCCTGACTCCCCTGGGGAGACTGAGAGGCACCCCAAGATCCATGTTAACTCTGGAGAGGAATGCTCAGGTTCCGGGCCCGACTCCACACACGGTCTTAGGCGCCGACATCAACGGGAGAGGAATCCGAGATGGCCCCTAGCAACTCGCATGGGGACTGGCCTCTGCTGAGTCCACCAGAGCGGGTCCCTGAGGTCCCCGTCGTAACTCGAGAAGACCTGCCGCAACTCGAGAAAATCCAGGAGGTTCTCCCCTCCAGGCGAGATGAGGCCCATTTCCGCTGAGGCGTCTCGAGGCTGATCGCACCTCACCTCTGGAATTTCGAAAGGGTCCTTCACACCCTTGGTGCAGATCAAGAAGTTCCCAGACATACCAGTCTCCACGCGAGAGGAAACACGAGGGTCCCGCCCACATCCAGAGGAGCCCCGTTTCCGCCTCGTAGCTCGAGATGAGGGATACTTTCCCTGCATCATCAGGAAAGAGTTCCCGGCGTTCCCGTCACATCTCAAGAGGAGGCCCTCTCAACAGGAACGGCGAGAGGAACTCCAGGGTCGTGCCACCATTCCAAGAGTCAACCAGATGCCTCTGTCCATTCCAGAGGAACCTCTTTTCCCTTCATCGGCTCGTCTTTCACCCCGAGGATCGACTCACACCAACGTGGCACTTGGCACAGCCCTGTGGGAAAGCCTCGTGGGAAAGCCTCGAGGGAAAGCCTCGAGGGAAAGCCACATATCCCTTGATCCACGTGACAGGAAGCGTGACCCTACTGCTGCAGCTCGGGAGGGAAGCGCACGTGTATGCCCCCACTCGAGACATGGCCTGACTCCCCTGGGGAGACTCAGAGGCACCCCAAAATCCATGTCAACACTGGAGAGGAATGTTCAGGTTCCGGGCCCGACTCCACACACGGTCTTAGGCGCCGACATCAACGGGAGAGGAATCCGAGATGGCCCCTAGCAACTCGCATGGGGACTGGCCTCTGCTGAGTCCACCAGAGCGGGTCCCTGAGGTCCCCGTCGTAACTCGAGAAGACCTGCCGCAACTCGAGAAAATCCAGGAGGTTCTCCCCTCCAGGCGAGATGAGGCCCATTTCCGCTGAGGCGTCTCGAGGCTGATCGCACCTCACCTCTGGAATTTCGAAAGGGTCCTTCACACCCTTGGTGCAGATCAAGAAGTTCCCCGACATACCAGTCTCCACGCGAGAGGAAACACGAGGGTCCCGCCCACATCCAGAGGAGCCCCGTTTCCGCCTCGTAGCTCGAGATGAGGGATACTTTCCCTGCATCATCAGGAAAGAGTTCCCGGCGTTCCCGTCACATCTCAAGAGGAGGCCCTCTCAACAGGAACGGCGAGAGGAACTCCAGGGTCGTGCCACCATTCCAAGAGTCAACCAGATGCCTCTGTCCATTCCAGAGGAACCTCTTTTCCCTTCATCGGCTCGTCTTTCACCCCGAGGATCGACTCACACCAACGTGGCACTTGGCACAGCCCTGTGGGAAAGCCTCGTGGGAAAGCCTCGAGGGAAAGCCTCGAGGGAAAGCCACATATCCCTTGATCCACGTGACAGGAAGCGTGACCCTACTGCTGCAGCTCGGGAGGGAATCGCACGTGCATGCCCCCACTCGAGACGAGGCCTGACTCCCCTGGGGAGACTGAGAGGCACCCCAAGATCCCTGTCAACACTGGAGAGGAATGCTCAGGTTCCGGCCCCGACTCCACACAAGGTCTTAGGCCCCGACATCGACGGGAGAAGAATCTGAGATGGCCCCTAGCAACTCGCATGGGGACTGGCCCTTCCTGAGGCCACCAGAGCGGGTCCCTGAGGTCCCCGTCGTAACTCGAGAAGACCTCCCGCAACTCGAGAATATCCAGGAGTTTCTCCCCTGCAGGCGAGTTGAGGCCCATTTCCGCACAGGCTTCTCGGGGCTAATCACACCTCACCTCTGGAACGTCGAAAGGGTCCTTCACACCCTTGGTGCAACTCAAGAAGTTCCCCGAGATACCCGTCTCCACTCGAGAGGAAACACGAGGGTCCCGCCCACATCCAGAGGAGCCCCGTTTCCGCCTCGTAGCTCGAGATGACGGATCCTTTCCCTGCATCGTCAGGAAAGAATTCCCGGCGTTCCCGTCGCATCTCAAGAGGAGGCCCTCTCAACAGGAACGGCGAGAGGAACTCCGGGGTCGTGCCACCATTCCAAGAGTCCCCCAGATATCTCAGTCCATTCCAGAGGAACCTCTTTTCCCTTCACCGGCTCGTCTTTCATGTCGAGGATCGACTCACATCAAGGTGGCACTTGGCACAGCCCTGTGGGAAAGCCTCGTGTGAAAGCATTGAGGAAAAGCCTCGAGGGAAAGCCACAGATCCCTTGATCCACGTGACAGGAAGCGTGACCCTACTGCTGCAGCTCGGGAGGGAAGCGCAGGTGCATGACCCCACTCGAGACGAGGCCTGACTCCCCTGGGGAGACTCAGAGACACCCCAAAATCCATGTCAACACTGGAGAGGAATCCTCAGGTTCCGGCCCCGACTCCACACAAGGTCTTAGGCCCCGGCATCGACGGGAGAGGAATCCCGAGAGGGCCCCTAGCAACTCGCATGGGGACTGGCCCTTCCTGAGGCCACTAGAGCGGTCCCTGAGGTCCCCGTCGTAACTCGAGAAGACCTGCCGCAACTCGAGAATATCCAGGAGGTTCTCCCCTGCAGGCGAGATGAGGCCCATTTCCGCAGAGGCTTCTCGGGGCTAATCACACCTCACCTCTGGAACGACGAAAGGGTCCTTCACACCCTTGGTGCAACTCAAGAAGTTCCGCGACATACCCGTTTCCACTCGAGAGGAAACACGAGGGTCCCGCCCACATCCAGAGGAGCCCCGTTTCCGCCTCGTAGCTCGAGGTGACGGATCCTTTCCCTGCTTCGTGGGGAAAGAAGCCCGGAGTTCCCGTCGCATCTTAAGAGGAGGCCCTCTCAACAGGAACGGCGAGAGGAACTCCAGGGTCGTGCCACCATTCCAAGAGTCCCCCAGATGTCTCAGTCCATTCCAGAGGAACCTCTTTTCCCTTCACCGGCTCGTATTTCACGCCGAGGATCGACTAACACCAAGGTGGCACTTGGCACAGCCTGGTGGGAAAGCCTCTTGGGAAAGCCTCAAGGGAAACCGTCGAGGGAAAGCCACAGATCCTTTGATACACGTGACAGGAAGCGTGACCCTACTGCTGCAGCTCGGGAGGGAATCGCACGTGCATGCCCCCACTCGAGACGAGGTCTGACTCCCCTGGGGAGACTGAGAGGCACCCCAAGATCCATGTCAACACTGGAGAGGAATGCTCATGTTCCGGCCCCGACTCCACACAAGGTCTTAGGCCCTGACATCGACGGGAGAGGAATCCGAGATGGCCCCTAGCAACTCGCATGGGGACTAGCCCTTCCTGAGGCCACCAGAGCGGGTCCCTGAGGTCCCCGTCGTAACTCGAGAAGACCTGCCGCAACTCGAGAATATCCAGGAGGTTCTCCCCTGCAGGCGAGATGAGGCCCATTTCCGCAGAGGCTTCTCGGGGCTAATCACACCTCACCTCTGGAACGTCGAAAGGGTCCTTCACACCCTTGGTGCAACTCAAGAAGTTCCCCGACATACCCGTCTCCACTCGAGAGGAAACACGAGGGTCCGGCCCACATCCAGAGGAGCCCCGTTTCCGCCTCGTAGCTCGAGGTGAGGGATCCTTTCCCTGCTTCTTCGGGAAAGAATTCCCGGCGTTCCCGTCGCATCTCAAGAGGAGGCCCTCTCAACAGGAACGGCGAAAGGAACTCCAGGGTCGTGCCACCATTCCAAGAGTCCCCCAGATGTCTCAGTCTTTTCCAGAGGAAACTCTTTTCCCTTCACCGGCTCGTCTTTCACGCCGAGGATCGACTCACACCAAGGTGGCACTTGGCACAGCCCTGTGGGAAAGCCTCGTGCGAAAGCCTCCAGGGAAATCCTCGAGGGAAAGCCACAGATCCCTTGATCCACGTGACAGGAAGCGTGACCCTACTGCTGCAGCTCGGGAGGGAAGCGCACGTGCATGCCCCCACTCGAGACATGGCCTGACTCCCCTGGGGAGACTGAGAGGCACCCCAAGATCCATGTTAACTCTGGAGAGGAATGCTCAGTTTCCCGCCCCGAATCCACACAAGGTCTTCGGCTCCAGCATCGACTGGAGAGGAATCCCGAGATGGCCCCTAGCAACTCGCATGGGGACTACCCCTTCCTGAGGCCACCAGAGCGGGTTCCTGAGGTCCCCGTCGTAACTCGAGAAGACCTGCCGCAACTCGAGAATATCCAGGAGGTTCTCCCCTGCAGGCGAGATGAGGCCCATTTCCGCAGAGGCTTCTCGGGGCTAATCACACCTCACCTCTGGAACGTCGAAAGGGTCCTTCACACCCTTGGTGCAACTCAAGAAGTTCCCCGACATACCCTTCTCCACTCGAGAGGAAACACGAGGGTCCCGCCCACATCCAGAGGAGCCCCGTTTCCGCCTTGTAGCTCGAGGTGAGGGATCCTTTCCCTGCTTCGTCGGGAAAGAATTCCCGGCGTTCCCGTCGCATCTCAAGAGGAGGCCCTCTCAACAGGATCGGCGAGAGGAACTCCAGGGTCGTGCCACCATTCCAAGAGTCAACCAGATGTCTCTGTCCATTCCACAGGAACCTCTTTTCCCTTCATCGGCTCGTCTTTCACCCCGAGGATCGACTGACACCAACGTGGCACTTGGCACAGCCCTGTGGGAAAGCCTCGTGGGAAAGCCTCGTGGGAAAGCCTCGAGGGAAAGCCACAGATCCTTTGATCCACGTGACAGGAAGCGAGACCCTACTGCTGCAGCTCGGGAGGGAAGCGCACGTGCATGCCCCCACTCGAGACATGGCCTGACTCCCCTGGGGAGACTCAGAGGCACCCCAAAATCCATGTCAACACAAGATAGGAATCCTCAGGTTCCGGCCCCGGCTCCACACAAGGTCTTAGGCCCCAGCATCGATGGGAGAGGAATCCCGAGATGGCCCCAAGCAACTCGCATGGGGACTGGCCCTTCCTGAGGCCACCAGAGCGGTTCCCTGAGGTCCCCGTCGTAACTCGAGAAGACCTGCCGCAACTCGAGAATATCCAGGAGGTTCTCCCCTGCAGGCGAGATGAGGCCCATTTCCGCAGAGGCTTCTCGGGGCTAATCACACCTCACCTCTGGAACGTCGAAAGGGTCCTTCACACCCTTGGTGCCACTCAAGAAGTTCCCCGACATACCCGTCTCAACTCGAGAGGAAACACGAGGGTCCCGCCCACATCCAGAGGAGACCCGTTTCCGCCTCGTAGCTCGAGGTGACGGATCCTTTCCCTGCTTCGTGGGGAAAGAATTCCCGGAGATCCCGTCGCATCTTAAGAGGAGGCCCTCTCAACAGGAACGGCGAGAGGAACTCCAGGGTCGTGCCACCATTCCAAGAGTCCAACAGATGTCTCAGTCCATTCCAGAGGATCCTCTTTTCCCTTCACCGGCTCGTCTTTCACCCCGAGGATCGACTCACACCAACGTGGCACTTGGCACAGCCCTGTGGGAAAGCCTCGTGGGAAAGCCTCGAGGGAAAGCCTCGAGGGAAAGCCACATATCCCTTGATCCACGTGAAAGGAAGCGTGACCCTACTGCTGCAGCTCGGGAGGGAAGCGCACGTGTATGCCCCCACTCGAGACATGGCCTGACTCCCCTGGGGAGACTCAGAGGCACCCCAAAATCCATGTCAACACTGGAGAGGAATGTTCAGGTTCCGGGCCCGACTCCACACACGGTCTTAGGCTCCGACATCAACGGGAGAGGAATCCGAGATGGCCCCTAGCAACTCGCATGGGGACTGGCCTCTGCTGAGTCCACCAGAGCGGGTCCCTGAGGTCCCCGTCGTAACTCGAGAAGACCTGCCGCAACTCGAGAAAATCCAGGAGGTTCTCCCCTCCAGGCGAGATGAGGCCCATTTCCGCTGAGGCGTCTCGAGCCTGATCGCACCTCACCTCTGGAATTTCGAAAGGGTCCTTCACACCCTTGGTGCAGATCAAGAAGTTCCCCGACATACCAGTCTCCACGCGAGAGGAAACACGAGGGTCCCGCCCACATCCAGAGGAGCCCCGTTTCCGCCTCGTAGCTCGAGATGAGGGATACTTTCCCTTCATCATCAGGAAAGAGTTCCCGGCGTTCCCGTCACATCTCAAGAGGAGGCCCTCTCAACAGGAACGGCGAGAGGAACTCCAGGGTCGTGCCACCATTCCAAGAGTCAACCAGATGCCTCTGTCCATTCCAGAGGAACCTCTTTTCCCTTCATCGGCTCGTCTTTCACCCCGAGGATCGACTCACACCAACGTGGCACTTGGCACAGCCCTGTGGGAAAGCCTCGTGGGAAAGCCTCGAGGGAAAGCCTCGAGGGAAAGCCACAGATCCCTTGATCCACGTGACAGGAAGCGTGACCCTACTGCTGCAGCTCGGGAGGGAAGCGCACGTGTATGCCCCCACTCGAGACATGGCCTGACTCCCCTGGGGAGACTGAGAGGCACCCCAAGATCCATGTCAACACTGGAGAGGAATGTTCAGGTTCCGGGCCCGACTCCACACACGGTCTTAGGCGCCGACATCAACGGGAGAGGAATCCGAGATGGCCCCTAGCAACTCGCATGGGGACTGGCCCTTCCTGAGGCCACCAGAGCGGGTCCCTGAGTTCCCCATCGTAACTCGAGAAGACCTGCCGCAACTCGAGAATATCCAGGAGGTTCTCCCCTGCAGGCGCGATGAGGCCCATTTCCGCAGATGCTTCTCGGGGCTAATCACACCTCACCTCTGGAACGTCGAAAGGTTCCTTCACACCCTTGGTGCAACTCAAGAAGTTCCCCGACATACCCTTCTCCACTCGAGAGGAAACACGAGGGTCCCGCCCACATCCAGAGGAGCCCCGTTTCCGCCTCGTAGCTCGAGGTGAGGGATCCTTTCCCTGCTTCGTCGGGAAAGAATTCCCGGCGTTCCCGTCGCATCTCAAGAGGAGGCCCTCTCAACAGGATCGGCGAGAGGAACTCCAGGGTCGTGCCACCATTCCAAGAGTCCCCCAGATGTCTCAGTCCATTCCAGAGGAACCTCTTTTCCCTTCACCGGCTCGTCTTTCACGCCGAGGATCGACTCACACCAAGGTGGCACTTGGCACAGCCCTGTGGGAAAGCCTCGAGGGAAAGCCTCGAGGGAAAGCCACAGATCCCTTGATCCACGTGACAGGAAGCGTGACCCTACTGCTGCAGCTGGGGAGGAAAGCGCACGTGCATGCTCCCACTCGAGACGAGGCCTGACTCCCCTGGGGAGAGTCAGAGGCAAATCAAAATCCATGTCAACACAGGAGAGGAATGCTCAGGATCCGGCCCCGACTCCACATAAGGTCTTAGGCCCCGACATCGACGGGAGAGGAATCCGAGGTGGCCCCTAGCAACTCGCATGGGGACTGGCCCTTCCTGAGGCCACCAGAGCGGGTCCCTGAGGTCCCCGTCGTAATTCGAGAAGACCTGCCGCAACTCGAGAATATCCAGGAGGTTCTCCCCTGCAGGCGCGATGAGGCCCATTTCTGCAGAGGCTTCTCGGGGCTAATCACACCTCACCTCTGGAACGTCGAAAGGGTCCTTCACATCCTTGGTGCAACTCAAGAAGTTCCCGGACATACCCGTCTCCACTCGAGAGGAAACACGAGGGTCCGGCCCACATCCAGAGGAGCCCCGTTTCCGACTCGTAGCTCGAGGTGAGGGATCCTTTCCCTGCTTCTTCGGGAAAGAATTCCCGGCGTTCCCGTCGCATCTCAAGAGGAGGCCCTCTCAACAGGAACGGCGAGAGGAACTCCAGGGTCGTGCCACCATTCCAAGAGTCAACCAGATGCCTCTGTCCATTCCAGAGGAACCTCTTTTCCCTTCATCTGCTCGTCTTTCACGCCGAGGATCGACTCACACCAAGGTGGCACTTGGCACAGACCGGTGGGAAAGCCTCGTGGGAAAGCCTCGAGGGAAATCCTCGAGGGAAAGCCACAGATCCCTTGATCCACGTGACAGGAAGCGTGACCCTTCTGTTGCAGCTCGGGAGGGAATCGCACGTGCATGCCCCCACTCGAGAAGAGGCCTGACTCCCCTGGGGAGACTGAGAGGCACCCCAAGATCCATGTCAACACTGGAAAGGAATGCTCAGGTTCCGGCCCCGACTCCACACAAGGTCTTAGGCCCCGACATCGACGGGAGAGGAATCCGAGATGGCCCCTAGCAACTCGCATGGGGACTGGCCCTTCCTGAGGCCACCAGAGCGGGTCCCTGAGGTCCCCGTCGTAATTCGAGAAGACCTGCCGCAACTCGAGAATATCCAGGAGGTTCTCCCCTGCAGGCGAGATGAGGCCCATTTCCGCAGAGGCTTCTCGGGGCTAATCACACCTCACCTCTGGAACGTCGAAAGGGTCCTTCACACCCTTGGTGCAACTCAAGAAGTTCCCCGACATACCCGTCTCCACTCGAGAGGAAACACGAGGGTCCGGCCCACATCCAGAGGAGCCCCGTTTCCGCCTCGTAGCTCGAGGTGAGGGATCCTTTCCCTGCTTCTTCGGGAAAGAATTCCCGGCGTTCCCGTCGCATCTCAAGAGGAGGCCCTCTCAACAGGAACGGCGAGTGGAACTCCAGGGTCGTGCCACCATTCCAAGAGTCAACCAGATGCCTCTGTCCATTCCAGAGGAACCTCTTTTCCCTTCATCTGCTCGTCTTTCACCCCGAGGATCGACTCACACCAACGTGGCACTTGGCACAGCCCTGTGGGAAAGCCTCGTGGGAAAGCCTCGAGGGAAAGCCTCGAGGGAAAGCCACAGATCCCTTGATCCACGTGACAGGAAGCGTGACCCTACTGCTGCAGCTCGGGTGGGAAGCGCACGTGCATGCCCCCACTCGAGACATGGCCTGACTCCCCTGGGGAGACTCAGAGGCACCCCAAAATCCATGTCAACACTGGAGAGGAATGCTCAGGTTCCGGCCCCGACTCCACACACGGTCTTAGGACCCGGCATCGACGGGAGAGGAATCCCGAGATGGCCCCAAGCAACTCGCATGGGGACTGGCCCTTCCTGAGGCCACCAGAGCGGGTCCCTGAAGTCCCCGTCGTAACTCGAGAAGACCTGCCGCAACTCGAGAATATCCAGGAGGTTCTCCCCTGCAGGCGAGATGAGGCCCATTTCCACAGAGGCTTCTCGGGGCTAATCACACCTCACCTCTGGAAAGTCGAAAGGGTCTTCACACCCTTGGTGCAACTCAAGAAGTTCCCCGACATACCCGTCTCCACTCGAGAGGAAACACGAGGGTCCGGCCCACATCCAGAGGAGCCCCGTTTCCGCCTCGTATTTCGAGGTGAGGGACCCTTTCCCTGCTTCTTCGGGAAAGAATTCCCGGCGTTCCCGTCGCATCTCAAGAGGAGGCCCTCTCAACAGGAACGGCGAGAGGAACTCCAGGGTCGTGCCACCATTCCAAGAGACCCCCGGATGTCTCAGTCTTTTCCAGAGGAAACTCTTTTCCCTTCACCGGCTCGTCTTTCACGCCGAGGATCGACTCACACCAAGGTGGCACTTGGCACAGACCGGTGGGAAAGCCTCCAGGGAAATCCTCGAGGGAAAGCCACAGATCCCTTGATCCACGTGACAGGAAGCATGACCCTACTGCTGCAGCTCGGGAGGGAATCGCACGTGCATGCCCCTACTCGAGACGAGGCCTGACTCCCCTGGGGAGACTGAGAGGCACCCCAAGATCCATGTTAACTCTGGAGAGGAATGCTCAGTTTCCCGCCCCGAATCCACACAAGGTCTTCGGCTCCGGCATCGACTGGAGAGGAATCCCGAGATGGCCCCTAGCAACTCGCATGGGGACTACCCCTGCCTGAGGCCACCAGAGCGGGTTCCTGAGGTCCCCGTCGTAACTCGAGAAGACCTGCCGCAACTCGAGAATATCCAGGAGGTTCTCCCCTGCAGGCGCGATGAGGCCCATTTCCGCAGAGGCTTCTCGGGGCTAATCACACCTCACCTCTGGAACTTCGAAAGGGTCCTTCACACCCTTGGTGCAACTCAAGAATTTCCCCGACATACCCGTCTCCACTCGAGAGGAAACACGAGGGTCCCGCCCACATCCAGAGGAGCCCCGTTTCCGCCTCGTAGCTCGAGGTGAGGGATCCTTTCCTTGCTTCGTTGGGAAAGAATTCCCGGCGTTCCTGTCGCATCTCAAGAGGAGGCCCTCTCAACAGGAGCGGCGAGAGGAACTCCAGGGTCGTGCCAACATTCCAAGAGTCCCCCAGATGTCTCTGTCCATTCCAGAGGAACCTCTTTTCCCTTCACCGGCTCGTCTTTCACGGCGAGGATCGACTCACACCAAGGTGGCACTTGGCACAGCCCTGTGGGAAAGCCTCGTGAGAAAGCCTCGAGGGAAAGCCTCGAGGGAAAGCCACAGATCCCTTGATCCACGTGACAGGAAGCGTGACCCTACTGCTGCAGCTGGGGAGGAAAGCGCACGTGCATGCTCCCACACGAGACGAGGCCTGACTCCCCTGGGGAGACTCAGAGGCACCCCAAAATCCATGTCAACACAGGAGAGGAATGCTCAGGTTCCGGCCCCGACTCCACACAAGGTCTAGGCCCCGGCATCGATGAGAGAAGAATCCCGAGATGGCCCCTAGCAACTCGCATGGGGACTGGCCCTTCCTGAGGCCACCAGAGCGGGTCCCTGAGGTCCCCGTCGTAACTCGAGAAGACCTGCCGCAACTCGAGAATATCCAGGAGGTTCTCCCCTGCAGGCGAGATGAGGCCCATTTCCGCAGAGGCTTCTCGGGGCTAATCACACCTCACCTCTGGAACGTCGAAAGGGTCCTTCACACCCTTGGTGCAACTCAAGAAGTTCCCCGACATACCCTTCTCCACTCGAGAGGAAACACGAGGGTCCCGCCGACATCCAGAGGAGCCCCGTTTCCGCCTCGTAGCTCGAGGTGAGGGATCCTTTCCCTGCTTCGCGAGGAAAGAATTCCCGGAGTTCCCGTCGCATCTCAAGAGGAGGCCCTCTCAACAGGAACGGCGAGAGGAACTCCAGGGTCGTGCCACCATTCCAAGAGTCCCCCAGACGTCTCAGTCCATTCCAAAGGAACCTCTTTTCCCTTCACCGTCTCGTATTTCACGCCGAGGATCGACTCACACCAAGGTGGCACGTGGCACAGCCTGGTGGGAAAGCCTCGTGGGAAAGCCTCGAGGGAAATCCTCGAGGGAAAGCCACAGATCCTTTGATCCACGTGACAGGAAGCGTGACCCTACTGCTGCAGCTAGGGAGGGAATCGCACGTGCATGCCCC
Source organism: Budorcas taxicolor (assembly GCF_023091745.1). NCBI lineage: Eukaryota > Metazoa > Chordata > Mammalia > Artiodactyla > Bovidae > Budorcas > Budorcas taxicolor. The sequence continues at coordinate 31,294 of NW_026292569.1, forward strand.
CACTCGAGACGAGGCCTGACTCCCCTGGGGAGACTGAGAAGCACCCCAAGATCCATGTCAAAACTGGAGAGGAATCCTCAGGTTCCGGCCCCGACTCCACACAAGGCCTTAGGCCCCGACATCGACAGGAGAGGAATCCCGAGGTGGCCCCTGGCAACTCGCATGGGGACTGGCCTTTCCTGAGACCACCAGAGCGGGTCCCTGAGGTCCCCGTCGTAACTCGAGAAGACCTGCCACAACTCGAGAAAATCCAGGAGGTTCTCCCCTCCAGGCGAGATGAGGCCCATTTCCGCTGAGGCGTCTCGAGGCTGATCACACCTCACCTCTGGAACGTCGAAAGGGTCCTTCACACCCTTGGTGCAACTCAAGAAGTTCCCCGACATACCCGTCTCCACTCGAGAGGAAACACGAGGGTCCCGCCCACATCCAGAGGAGCCCCATTTCGGCCTCGTAGCTCGAGGTGAGGGAACCTTTCCCTGCTTCGTTGGGAAAGAATTCCCGGCGTTCCCGTCTCATCTCAAGAGGAGGCCCTCTCAACAGGAACGGCGAGAGGAACTCCAGTGTCGTTCCACCGTTCCAAGAGTCCCCCAGATGTCTTTGTCCATTCCAGAGGAACCTCTTTTCCCTTCACCAGCTCGTCTTTCACGCCGAGGATCGACTCACACCAAGGGGGCACTTGGCACAGCCCTGTGGGAAAGCCTCGTGGGAAAGCTTCGAGGGAAAGCCTCGAGGGAAAGCCACAGATCCCTTGATCCACGTGACAGGAAGCGTGACCCTACTGCTGCATATTGGGGGGGAATCGCACGTGCATGCCCAAACTCGAGAAGAGGACTGACTCCTCTGGGGAGACACAGAGGCAGCCCAAAATCCATGTCAAGACTGGAGAGGAATCCTCAGGTTCCGGCCCCGACTCCACACAAAGTCTTAGGCCCCGGCATGGACGGGAGAGGAATCCTGAGATGGCCCCTAGCAACTCGCATGGGGACTGGCCCTTCCTGAGGCCACCAGAGCGGGTCCCTGAGGTCCCCGTCTTAACACGAGAAGACCTGCCGCAACTCGAGTTTATCCAGGAGGTTCTCCCCTGCAGGCGAGATGAGGCCCATTTCCGCAGAGCCTTCCCGGGGCTAATCACACCTCACCTCTGGAACGTCGAAAGGGTCCTTCACACCCTTGGTGCAACTCAAGAAGTTCCCCGACACACCCGTCTCCACTCGAGAGGAAACACGAGGGTCCCGCCCACATCCAGAGGAGCCCCGTGTCCGCCTCGTAACTCGAGGTGACGGATCCTTTCCCTGCTTCGTCGGGAAAGAATTCCCGGCGTTCCCGTCGCATCTCAAAAGGAGGCCCTCTCAACAGGAACGGCGAGAGGAACTCCAGGGTCGTGCCACCATTCCAAGAGTCCCCCAGATGTCTCAGTTCATTCCAGAGGAAGATCTTTTCCCGTCAACGGCTCGTCTTTCACGCCGAGGATAGACTCACACCAAGGTGGCACTTGGCACAGCCCTGTGGAAAAGCCTCGTGGGAAATCCTCGAGGGAAAGCCTCAAGGGAAAGCCACAGATCCCTTGATCCACGTGACAGGAAGCGTGACCCTACTGGTGCAGCTCGGGAGGGAAGCGCACGTGCATGCCCCCACTCGAGACGAGGCCTGACTCCCCTAGTGAGACTCAGAGGCACCCCAAGATCCATGTCAACACTGGAGAGGTATGCTCAGGTTCCGGCCCCGACTCCACACAAGGTCTTAGGCCCCGGCATGGACGGGAGAGGAATCCCGAGATGGCCCCTGGCAACTCGCATGGGGACTGGCCCTTCCTGAGGCCACCAGAGTGGGTCCCTGAGGTCCCCGTCGTAACTCGAGAAGACCTGCCGCAACTCGAGAAAATCCAGCAGGTTCCCCCTGCAGGCGAGAGGAGGCCCATTTCCGCAGATGCTTCTCGGGGCTAATCACACCTCACCTCTGGAACTTCGAAAGGGTCCTTCACAGCCTTGGTGCAACTCAAGAAGTTCCCCGACATACCCGTCTCCACTCGAGAGGAAACACGAGGGTCCCGCCCACATCCAGAGGAGCCCCGTTTCCGCCTCGTAGCTCTAGGTGAGGGATCCTTTCCCTGCTTCATCGGGAAAGAATTCCCGGCGTTCCCGACGCATCTCAGGAGGAGGCCCTCTCAACAGGAACGGCGAGTGGAACAGCAGGGTCGTGTCACCATTCCAAGAGTCCCCCAGATGTCTCTGTCCATTCCAGAGGAACCTCTTTTCCCTTCACCGGCTCGTCTTTCACGCCGAGGATCGACTCACACCAAGGTGGCACTTGGCACAGCCTGGTGGGAAAGCCTCGTGGGAAAGCCTCGAGGGAAATCCTCGAGGGAAAGCCACAGATCGTTTGATCCACGTGACAGGAAGCGTGACCCTACTGTTGCAGCTAGGGAGGGAATCGCACGTGCATGCCCCCACTCGAGACGAGGCCTGACTCCCCTGGGGAGACTGAGAATCACCCCAAGATCCATGTCAAAACTGGAGAGGAATCCTCAGGTTCCGGCCCCGACTCCACACAAGGCCTTAGGCCCCGGCATCGACGGGAGAGGAATCCCGAGATGGCCCCTAGCAACGCGCATGGGGACTGGCCCTTCCTGAGGCCACCAGAGCGGGTCCCTGAGGTCCCCGTCGTAACTCGAGAAGACCTGCCACAACTCGAGAATAACCAGGAGGTTCTCCCCTGCACGCGAGATTAGGCCCATTTCCGCAGAGGCTTCTCGGGGCTAATCACACCTCACCTCTGGAACGTCGAAAGGGTCCTTCACACCCTTGGTGCAACTCAAGAAGTTCCCCGACATACACGTCTCCACTCGAGAGGAAACACGAGGGTCCCGCCCACATCCAGAGGAGCCCCGTTTCCGCCTCGTAGCTCGAGGTGACGGATCCTTTCCCTGCTTCGCGAGGAAAGAATTCCCGGAGTTCCCGTCGCATCTCAAGAGGAGGCCCTCTCAACAGGAACGGCGAGAGGAACTCCAGGGTCGTGCCACCATTCCAAGAGTCCCCCAGACGTCTCAGTCCATTCCAAAGGAACCTCTTTTCCCTTCACCGTCTCGTATTTCACGCCGAGGATCGACTCACACCAAGGTGGCACGTGGCACAGCCTGGTGGGAAAGCCTCGTGGGAAAGCCTCGAGGGAAATCCTCGAGGGAAAGCCACAGATCCTTTGATCCACGTGACAGGAAGCGTGACCCTACTGCTGCAGCTCGGGAGGGAATCGCACGTGCATGCCCCCACTCGAGACGAGGCCTGACTCCCCTGGGGAGACTGAGAAGCACCCCAAGATCCATGTCAAAACTGGAGAGGAATCCTCAGGTTCCGGCCCCGACTCCACACAAGGCCTTAGGCCCCGACATCGACAGGAGAGGAATCCCGAGGTGGCCCCTGGCAACTCGCATGGGGACTGGCCTTTCCTGAGACCACCAGAGCGGGTCCCTGAGGTCCCCGTCGTAACTCGAGAAGACCTGCCACAACTCGAGAAAATCCAGGAGGTTCTCCCCTCCAGGCGAGATGAGGCCCATTTCCGCTGAGGCGTCTCGAGGCTGATCACACCTCACCTCTGGAACGTCGAAAGGGTCCTTCACACCCTTGGTGCAACTCAAGAAGTTCCCCGACATACCCGTCTCCACTCGAGAGGAAACACGAGGGTCCCGCCCACATCCAGAGGAGCCCCATTTCGGCCTCGTAGCTCGAGGTGAGGGAACCTTTCCCTGCTTCGTTGGGAAAGAATTCCCGGCGTTCCCGTCTCATCTCAAGAGGAGGCCCTCTCAACAGGAACGGCGAGAGGAACTCCAGTGTCGTTCCACCGTTCCAAGAGTCCCCCAGATGTCTTTGTCCATTCCAGAGGAACCTCTTTTCCCTTCACCGGCTCGTCTTTCACGCCGAGGATCGACTCACACCAAGGGGGCACTTGGCACAGCCCTGTGGGAAAGCCTCGTGGGAAAGCTTCGAGGGAAAGCCTCGAGGGAAAGCCACAGATCCCTTGATCCACGTGACAGGAAGCATGACCCTACTGCTGCATATTGGGGGGGAATCGCACGTGCATGCCCAAACTCGAGAAGAGGACTGACTCCTCTGGGGAGACACAGAGGCAGCCCAAAATCCATGTCAAGACTGGAGAGGAATCCTCAGGTTCCGGCCCCGACTCCACACAAAGTCTTAGGCCCCGGCATGGACGGGAGAGGAATCCTGAGATGGCCCCTAGCAACTCGCATGGGGACTGGCCCTTCCTGAGGCCACCAGAGCGGGTCCCTGAGGTCCCCGTCTTAACACGAGAAGACCTGCCGCAACTCGAGATTATCCAGGAGGTTCTCCCCTGCAGGCGAGATGAGGCCCATTTCCGCAGAGCCTTCCCGGGGCTAATCACACCTCACCTCTGGAACGTCGAAAGGGTCCTTCACACCCTTGGTGCAACTCAAGAAGTTCCCCGACACACCCGTCTCCACTCGAGAGGAAACACGAGGGTCCCGCCCACATCCAGAGGAGCCCCGTGTCCGCCTCCTAACTCGAGGTGACGGATCCTTTCCCTGCTTCGTCGGGAAAGAATTCCCGGCGTTCCCGTCGCATCTCAAAAGGAGGCCCTCTCAACAGGAACGGCGAGAGGAACTCCAGGGTCGTGCCACCATTCCAAGAGTCCCCCAGATGTCTCAGTTCATTCCAGAGGAAGATCTTTTCCCGTCAACGGCTCGTCTTTCACGCCGAGGATAGACTCACACCAAGGTGGCACTTGGCACAGCCCTGTGGAAAAGCCTCGTGGGAAAGCCTCGAGGGAAAGCCTCAAGGGAAAGCCACAGATCCCTTGATCCACGTGACAGGAAGCGTGACCCTACTGGTGCAGCTCGGGAGGGAAGCGCACGTGCATGCCCCCACTCGAGACGAGGCCTGACTCCCCTAGTGAGACTCAGAGGCACCCCAAGATCCATGTCAACACTGGAGAGGTATGCTCAGGTTCCGGCCCCGACTCCACACAAGGTCTTAGGCCCCGGCATGGATGGGAGAGGAATCCCGAGATGGCCCCTGGCAACTCGCATGGGGACTGGCCCTTCCTGAGGCCACCAGAGTGGGTCCCTGAGGTCCCCGTCGTAACTCGAGAAGACCTGCCGCAACTCGAGAAAATCCAGCAGGTTCCCCCTGCAGGCGAGAGGAGGCCCATTTCCGCAGATGCTTCTCGGGGCTAATCACACCTCACCTCTGGAACTTCGAAAGGGTCCTTCACAGCCTTGGTGCAACTCAAGAAGTTCCCCGACATACCCGTCTCCACTCGAGAGGAAACACGAGGGTCCCGCCCACATCCAGAGGAGCCCCGTTTCCGCCTCGTAGCTCTAGGTGAGGGATCCTTTCCCTGCTTCATCGGGAAAGAATTCCCGGCGTTCCCGACGCATCTCAGGAGGAGGCCCTCTCAACAGGAACGGCGAGTGGAACAGCAGGGTCGTGTCACCATTCCAAGAGTCCCCCAGATGTCTCTGTCCATTCCAGAGGAACCTCTTTTCCCTTCACCGGCTCGTCTTTCACGCCGAGGATCGACTCACACCAAGGTGGCACTTGGCACAGCCTGGTGGGAAAGCCTCGTGGGAAAGCCTCGAGGGAAATCCTCGAGGGAAAGCCACAGATCCTTTGATCCACGTGACAGGAAGCGTGACCCTACTGTTGCAGCTAGGGAGGGAATCGCACGTGCATGCCCCCACTCGAGACGAGGCCTGACTCCCCTGGGGAGACTGAGAATCACCCCAAGATCCATGTCAAAACTGGAGAGGAATCCTCAGGTTCCGGCCCCGACTCCACACAAGGCCTTAGGCCCCGGCATCGACGGGAGAGGAATCCCGAGATGGCCCCTAGCAACGCGCATGGGGACTGGCCCTTCCTGAGGCCACCAGAGCGGGTCCCTGAGGTCCCCGTCGTAACTCGAGAAGACCTGCCACAACTCGAGAATAACCAGGAGGTTCTCCCCTGCACGCGAGATTAGGCCCATTTCCGCAGAGGCTTCTCGGGGCTAATCACACCTCACCTCTGAAACGTCGAAAGGGTCCTTCCCACCCTTGGTGCAACTAAAGAAGGTCCCCGACATACCCGTCTCCACTCGAGAGGAAACACGAGGGTCCCGCCCACATCCAGAGGAGCCCCGTTTCCGCCTCGTAGCTCGAGGTGAGGGATCCTTTCCCTGCTTCGTCGGGAAAGAATTCCCGGCGTTTCCGTCACATCTCAAGAGGAGGCCCTCTCAACAGGAACGGCGAGAGGAACTCCAGGGTCGTGCCACCATTCCCAGAGTCCCCCAGATGTCTCAGTCCATTCCAGAGGAACCTATTTTCCCTTCACCGGCTCGTCTTTCACGCCGAGGATCGACTCCCAATAAGGTGGCACTTGGCACAGCCCTGTGGGAAAGCATCGTGGGAAAGCCTCGAGGGACAGCCTCGAGGGAAAACCACAGATCCCTTGATCCACGTGACAGGAAGCGTGTCACTACTGCTGCAGCTCGGGGGGAAAGCGCACGTGCATGCCCCAACTCGAGACGAGGCCTGACTGCCCTGGGGAGACTCAGAAGCACCCCAAGATCCATGGCAACACTGGAGAGGAGTGCTCAGGTTCCGGCCCCGACTCCACATAAGGTCTTAGGCCCTGGCATCGATGTGAGAGGAATCCCGAGATGGCCCCTAGCAACTCGAATGGGGACTGGCCCTTCCTGAGGCCACCAGAGCGGGTCCCTGAGGTCCCCGTCGTAACTCGGGAAGACCTGCCGCAACTCGAGAATATCCAGGAGGTTCTCCCCTGCAGGCGAGATGAGGCCCATTTCCACAGAGGCTTCTCGGGGCTAATCACACCTCACCTCTGGAACGTCGAAAGGGTCCTTCACACCCTTGGTGCAACTCAAGAAGTTCCCCGACATACCCGTCTCCACTCGAGAGGAAACACGAGGGTCCCGCCCACATCCAGAGGAGCCCCTTGTCCGCCTCGTAGCTCGAGGTGAGGGATCCTTTCCCTGCTTCGTCGGAAAAGAGTTCCCGGCATTCCCGTCGCATCTCAAGAGGAGGCCCTCTCAACAGGAACGGCGAGAGGAACTCCAGGGTCGTGCCACCATTCCAAGAGTCCCCCAGATGTCACCGTGCATTCCAGAGGAATCTCTTTTCCCTTCACCGGCTATTCTTTCACGCCGAGGATCGAGTCACACCAAGGTGGCACGTGGCACAGCCCTGTGGGAAAGCCTCGTGGGAAAGCCTCGAGGGACAGCCTCGAGAGAAAGCAACAGATCGCTTGATCCACATGACAGGAAGCGTGACACTACTGCTGCAGCTCGGGAGGAAAGCGCACGTGCATGCCCCCACTCGAGACGAGGCCTGACTCCCCTGGGGAGACTCAGAAGCACCCCAAGATCCATGGCATCACTGGAGAGGAATGCTCAGGTTCCGACCCCGACTCCACACAAGGTCTTAGGCCCCGGCATGGACGGCATAGGAATCCCGAGAGGGCCCCTAGCAACTCGCATGGGGACTGGCCTTTCCTGAGGCCACCAGAGCGGGTCCCTGGGGTCCCCGTCGTAACTCGAGAAGACCTGCCGCAACTCGAGAAAATCCAGGATGTTCTCCCCTCCAGGCGAGATGAGGCCCATTTCCGCTGAGGCGCCTCGAGGCTGATCACACCTCACCTCTGGAACTTCGAAAGGGTCCTTCACACCCTTGGTGCGAGTCAAGAAGTTCCCGAACATACCCGTCTCCACTCGAGAGGAAACACGAGGGGCCCGCCCACATCCAGAGAAGCCCCGTTCGGCTTCGTAGCTCGAGATGAGGGATCCTTTCCCTGCTTCGTCGGGAAAGAGTTCCCGGCGTTCCCGTCGCATCTCAAGAGGAGGCCCTCTCAACAGGAACGGCGAGTGGAACAGCAGGGTCGTGTCACCATTCCAAGAGTCCCCCAGATGTCTCAGTCCATTCCAGAGGAACCTCTTTTCCCTTCACGGGCTCGTCTTTCACGCCGAGGATTGACTCACACCAAGGTGGCCCGTGTCACGGCCCTGTGGGAAAGCCTCGTGGGAAAGCCTCGAGGGAAAGCCTCGAGGGAAAGCCACAGATCCCTTGATCCACGTGACAGGAAGCGTGACACTACTGCTGCAATTCGGGAGGAAAGCGCACGTGCATGCCCCCACTCGAAACGAGGCCTGACTCCCCTGGGGATACTCAGAAGCACCCCAAGATCAATGGCAACACTGGAGAGGAATCCTCAGGTCCCGGCCCCGACACCACACAAGGTCTTAGGACCCGGCATGGATGGGAGAGGAATCCCGAGAGGGCCCCTAGCAAGTCGCATGGGGACTGGCCTTTCCTGAGGCCACCAGAGCGAGTCCCTGAGGTCCCCGTCTTAACTCGAGAACACCTGGTGCAACTCGAGAAAATCTAGGAGGTTCTCCCCCCGACGCGAGATAAGGCCCATTTCCGCTGAGGCGTCTCGAGGCTGATCACACCTCACCTCTGGAACTTCGAAAGGGTCCTTAAACACGCTTGGTTGAAATCAAGAAGTTCCCCTACATTCGCGTTTCCACTCGAGAGGAAACACGAGGGTCACGCCCACATCCAGAGGAGCCCCGTAGCTCGAGATGAGGGATCCTTTCCCAGCTTCGTTGGGCAAGAGTTCCCGGCGTTCCCGTCGCATCTCAAGAGGAGGCCCTCTCAACAGGAACGGCGAGAGGAACTCCAGGGTCGTGCCACCATTCCAAGAGTCCCCCAGAGGTCTCTGTCCATTCCAGAGGAAACTCTTTTCCTTTCACCGGCTCGTCTTTCAAGCCGAGGATCGACTCACACCAAGGTGGCAGGTGGCAGGCCCTGTGGGAAAGCCTCGTTGGAAAGCCTGGAGGGAAAGCCTCGAGGGAAAGCCACAGATCCCTTGATCCACGTGACAGGAAGCGTGACACTAATGCTGCAGCTCGGGAGGAAAGCGCACTTGAATAGCCCCCACTCGAGACGAGGCCTGACTCCCCTGGGGAGACTCAAAAGCACCCCAAGAACCATGGCCACAATGGAGAGGAATCCTCAGGTTCCGGCCCCGACTCCACAAGGTCTTAGGCCCCGGCATGGACAGGAGAGGAATCCCGAGATGGCCCAGAGCAACTCCTATGGTGACTGGACATTCCTGAGGCCACCAGATCGGGTCCGTGAAGTCCCCGTCGTAACTCAAGAAGACCTGCCGCAACTCGAGAAAACCCAGGAGGTTCTCCCCTCCAGGCGAGATGAGGCCCATTTCTGCTGAGGCGTCTCGAGGCTGATCACACGTCACCTCTGGAACTTCGAAAGAGTCCTTCACACCCGTGGTGCAAATCAAGAAGTTCTCCGACATACCCGTCTCCACTGGAGAGGAAACACGAGGGTCCCGCCCACATCCAGAGGAGCCCCGTTTCCACCTCGTAGCTGGAGATGAGGGATCCCTTCCCTGCTTCGTCAGGAAAGAGTTCCCGGCGTTCCCGTCGCATCTCAAGAGGAGGCCCTCTCAACAGGAACGGCGAGAGGAACTCCAGGTTCGTGCCACCATTCCAAGAGTCCCCCAGATGTCTCAGTCCATTCCAGAGGAACCTCTTTTCCCTTCACCGGCTCGTCTTTCACACCGTGGATCGACTAACACCAAGGTGGCACGTGGCACAGCCCTGTGGGAAAGCCTAGTGGGAAAGCCTCGAGCGAAATCTCGAGGGAAAGCCACAGATCCCTTGATCCACGTGACAGGAAGCATGACACTACTGCTGCAGCTCGGGAGGAAAGCGCACGTGAATAGCCCCCACTCGAGACGAGGCCTGAGTCCCTTGGGGAGACTCAGAAGCACCCCAAGATCCATGGCAACACTGGAGAGGAATCCTCAGGTTCCGGCCCCGACTCCACACAAGGTCTTCGGCCCCGGCATGGACGGGAGAGGAATCCCGAGATGGCCCGTAGCAACTCGCATGGGGACTGGCCTCTGCTGAGTCCACCAGAGCGGGTCCCTGAGGTCCCCGTCGTAACTCGAGAAGACCTGCCGCAACTCGAGAAAATCCAGGAGGTTCTCCCCTCCAGGCGAGATGAGGCCCATTTCCGCTGAGGCGTCTCGAGGCTGATCGCACCTCACCTCTGGAATTTCGAAAGGGTCCTTCACACCCTTGGTGCAGATCAAGAAGTTCCCCGACATACCAGTCTCCACGCGAGAGGAAACACGAGGGTCCCGCCCACATCCAGAGGAGCCCCGTTTCCGCCTCGTAGCTCGAGATGAGGGATACTTTCCCTGCATCGTCAGGAAAGAGTTCCCAGCGTTTCCGTCGCATCTCAAGAGGAGGCCCTCTCAAGAGGATCGACGAGAGAAACTCCAGGGTCGTGCCACCATTCCAAGAGACCACCAGATGTCTCAGTCCATTCCAGAGGAACCTCTTTTCCCTTCACCGGCTCGTGTTTCACGCCGAGGATCGACTCACACTAAGGTGGCACGTGGCACAGCCCTGTGGGTAAGCCTCGTTGGAAAGCCTCGAGGGAAAGCCGCAGATCCCTTTATCCACGTGACAGGAAGCATGACACTACTGCTGCAGCTCGGGAGGAAAGCGCACGTGCATGCCCCCACTCGAGACGAGGCCTGACTCCCCTGGGGAGACTAAGAAGCACCCCAAAATCTATGGCAACACTGGAGAGGAATCCTCAGGTTCCGGCCCCGACTCCACACAAGGACTGAGGCCCCGGCATGGACGGGAGAGGAATCCCGAGATTCCGCTAGCAAATCGCATGCGGACTGGCCTTTCATGAGGCCATCAGAGCGGGTCCCTGAGGTCCCCGTCGTAACTCGAGAAGACCTGCCGCCACTGGAGAAAATCCAGGAGGTTCTCCCCTCCAGGCGAGATGAGGCCCATTTCCGCTAAGGCGTCTCCAGGCTGATCACACTTCACCTCTGGAACTTCGAAAGGGTCCTTCACACCTTTGGTGCAAATCAAGAAGTTCCCCGACATACCCGTCTCCACTCCAGAGGAAACACGAGGGTCCCGCCCACATCCAGAGGAGCCCCGTTTCCCCCTCGTAGCTCGAGATGAGGGATCCTTTCCCTGCTTCGTCGGGCAAGAGTTCCCGGCGTTCCTGTCGCATCTCAAGAGGAAGCCCTCTCAAGAGGATCGACGAGAGGAACTCCAGGATCGTGCCACCATTCCAAGAGTCCCCCAGATGTCTCAGTCCATTCCAGAGGAACCTCTTTTCCCTTCACCGGCTCGTATTTCACGCCGCGGATCCACTCACATCAAGGTGGCACGTGGCACAGCCCTGTGGGAAAGCCTCGTGGGAAAGCCTCGAGGGAAAGCAGCAGATCCCTTAATCCACGAGACAGGAAGCGTGACACTACTGCTGCAGCTCGGGAGGAAAGCGCACGTGCATGCCCCAACACGAGAGAGGCCTGACTCCCATGGGGAGACTCAGAAGCAACCAAAGATCCATGGCAACACTGGAGAGGAATCCTCAGGTTCCAGCCCCGACTCCACACAAGGTCTTAGGCCCCGGCATGGACAGGAGAGGAATCCCGAGATGGCCCCTAGCAACCCGCAGGGCGACTGGCCTTTCCTGAGGCCACCAGAGCGGGTCCCTGAGGTCCCCGTCGTAACTCGAAAAGACCTGCCGCAACTAGAGATAATCCAGGAGGTTTTCCCTCCAGGCGAGATGAGGCCCATTCCCGCTGAGGCGTCTCGAGGCTGATCACATCTCACCTCTGGAACTTCGAAAGGGTCCTTCACACCCTTGGTGCAAATTAAGAAGTTCCCCGACATACCCGTCTCCACTCGAGAGGAAACACGAGGGTCCCGCCCACATCCAGAGGAGCCCCGTTTCCGCCTTGTAGCTCGAGATGAGGGATCCTTTCTCTGATTCGTCGGGCAAGATTTCCCGGCGTTCCCGTCGCATCTCAAGAGGAGGACCTCTCAACAGGAACGGCGAGAGGAACTCCAGGGTCGTGCCACCATTCCAAGAGTCCCCCAGATGTCTCATTCCATTCAAAAGGAAACTCTTTCCCCTTCCCCGGCTCGTCTTTCACGCCGAGGATTGACTCACACCAAGGTGGCACGTGGCACAGCCCTGTGGGAAAGCCTCGTGGAAAAGCCTCGAGGGAAAGCTACAGATCCCTTGATCCACGTGACAGGAAGCGTGACACTACTGCTGCAGCTCGGGAGGAAAGTGCACGTGCATGCCCCCACTCGAGTCGAGGCCTGATTCCCCTGGGGAGACTCAGAAGCACCCCAAGATCCATGGCATCACTGGATAGGTATCCTCAGTTTCCGGCCCCGACTCCACACAAGGTCTTAGGCCCCGGCATGGATGGGAGAGGAATCCCGAGAGGGCCCCTAGCAACTCGCATGGGGACTGGCCTTTCCTGAGGCCAACAGAGCGGGTCCCTGAGGTCCACGTCGTAACTCGAGAAGTCCTGCCGCAACTCGAGAAAATCCAGGTTTTCTCCCCTCCAGGCGAGATGAGGCCCATTTCCCTGAGGCGTCTCGTGGCTCATCCACCTCACCTCTGGAACTTAGAAAGGGTCCTTCACACCCTTGGTGCAAATCAAAAAATTCCCCGACATACCCGTCTCCACTCGAGAGGTAACACGAGGGTCCCGCCCACATCCAGAGGAGCCCCGTTTCCGCCTCATAGCTCGAGATGAGGGATCCTTTCCCTGATTCGTCGGGAAAGAGTTCCCGGCGTTCCGTCGCATCTCAAGAGGAGGCCCTCTCAACAGGCACGGCGAGAGGAACTCCAGGGTCGTGCCACCATTCCAAGAGTACCCCAGATGTCTCAGTCCATTCCAGAGGAACCTCTTTTCCCTTCACCTCCTCGTCTTTCACGCCGAGGATCGATTCACACCAAGGTGGCACGTGGCACAGCCCTGTGGGAAAGCCTCGTGGGAAAGCCTCGAGGGAAAGCCACAGATCCCTTGATCCACGTGACAGGAAGCGTGAAACTACTGCTGCAGCTCGGGAGGAAAACGCACGTGAATAGCCCCCACTCGAGACGAGGCCTGAGTCCCCTGGGGAGACTCAGAAGCACCCCAAGATCCATGGCAACACTGGAGAGGAATCCTCAGGTTCCGGCCCAGACTCCACACAAGGTCTTAGGCCTCGGCATGGACGGGAGAGGAATCCCGAGAGGGACCCTAGCAACTCGCATGGGACTGGCCTTTCCTGAGCCCACCAGAGCGGGTCCCTGAGGTCCCGGTCATAACTCGAGAAGCCCTGCCGCAACTCGAGAAAATCCAGGAGGTTCACCCCTCCAGGCGAGATGAGGCCCATTTCCGCTGAGGCGTCTCGAGGCTGATCACACCTCACCTCTGGAACTTCGAAAGGGTCCTTCACACCCTTGTTGCAAATCAAGAAGTTCCCCGACATACCCGTCTCCACTCGAGAGGAATCACGAGGGTCCCGCCCACATCCAGAGGAGCCCCGTTTCCGCCTCGTAGCTCGAGATGAGGGATCCTTTCCCTGCTTCGTCGGGAAAGAGTTCCCGGCGTTCCCGTCGCATCTCAAGAGGAGGCCCTCTCAACAGGAACGGCGAGAGGAACTCCTGGGTCGTGCCACCATTCCAAGAGTCCCCCAGATGTCTCAGTCCATTCCAGAGGAAACTCTTTTTCCTTCACCGGCTCGTCTTTCACGCCGAGGATCGACTCACACCAAGGTGGCACGTGGCACAGCCCTGTGGGAAAGCCTCGTGGGAAAGCCTCGAGGGACAGCCTCGAGGGAAAGCCACAGATCCCTTGATCCACGTGACAGGAAGCGTGACACTACTGCTGCAGCTCGGGAGGAAAGCGCACGTGCATGCCCCCACTCGAGACGAGGCCTGACTCCCCTGGGGAGACTCAGAAGCACCCCAAGATCCATGGCAACACTGGAGAGGAATCCTCAGGTTCCGGCCCCGACTCCACACAAGGACTGAGGCAACGGCATGGACGGGAGAGGAATCCCGAGAGGTCCCCTAGCAACTCGCATGGGGACTGGCCTTTCCTGAGGCCACCAGAACGGGTCCCTGAGGTCCCCGTCGTAACTCGAGAAGACCTGCCGCAACTCGAGAAAATCCAGGAGGTTCTCCCCTCCAGGCGAGATGAGGCCCTTTTCCGCTGAGGCGTCTCGAGGCTGATCACACCTCCCCTCTGGAACTTCGAAAGGGTCCTTCACAACCTTGGTGCAAAACAAGAAGTTCCCGGACATACCCGTCTCCACTCGAGAGGAAACACGTGGGTCCCGCCCACATCCAGAGGAGCCCCTTTTCCGCCTCGCAGATCGAGATGAGGGATCCTTTCCCTGCTTCGTCGGGAAAGAGTTCCCGGCTTTCCCGTCGCACCTCAAGAGGAGGCCCTCTAAACAGGAATGGCGAGAGGAACTCCAGGGTCGTGCCACCATTCCAAGAGTCCCCCAGATGTCTCAGTCCATTCCAGAGGAACCTCTTTTCCCTTCACCGGCTCGTCTTTCACGCCGAGGATCGACTCACACCAAGGTGGCACGTGGCACAGCCCTGTGGGTAAGCCTCTAGGGACAACCTCGAGGGAAAGCCACAGATCCCTTGATCCACGTGACAGGAAGCGTGACACTACTGCTGCAGCACGGGAGGAAAGCGCACGTGCATGCCCCCACTCGAGACGAGGCCTGACTCCCCTGGGGAGACTCAGAAGCACCCCAAGATCCATGGCAACACTGGAGAGGAATCCTCAGGTTCCGGCCCAGACTCCACACAAGGACTGAGGCCCCGGCATGGACGGGAGAGGAATCCCGAGAGGTCCCCTAGCAACTCGCATGGGGACTGGCCTTTCCTGAGGCCACCAGAGCGGGTCCCTGAGGTCCCCGTCGTAACTCGAGAAGACCTGCCGCAACTCGAGAAAATCCAGGAGGTTCTCCCCTCCAGGCGAGATGAGGCCCATTTCCGCTGAGGCGTCTCGAGGCTGATTACACCTCACCTCTGGAACTTCGAAAGGGTCCTTCACAACCTTGGTGCAAATCAAGAAGTTCTCCGACATACCCGTCTCCACTCGAGAGGAAACACGTGGGTCCCGCCCACATCCAGAGGAGCCCCGTTTCCGCCTCGTAGATCGAGATGAGGGATCCTTTCCCTGCTTCGTCGGGAAAGAGTTCCCGGCTTTCCCGTCGCACCTTAAGAGGAGGCCCTCTCACCAGGAACGGCGAGAGGAACTCCAGGGTCGTGCCACAATTCCAAGAGTCCCCCAGATGTCTCAGTCCATTCCAGAGGAACCTCTTTTCCCTTCACTGGTTCGTCTTTCACGCCGAGGATCGACTCACACCAACTTGGCACGTGGAACAGCCCTGTGGGAAAGCCTCGTGGGAAAGCCTCGAGGGAAAGCCACAGATCCCTTGATCCACATGACAGGAAGCGTGACACTACTGCTGCAGCTCGGGAGGGAAGCGCACGTGGATGCCCCCACTCGAGACGAGGCCTGACTCCCCTCGGGAGACTCAGAAGCACCCCAAGATCCATGGCAACACTAGAGAGGAATCCTCAGGTTCGGCCCCGACTCCACACAAGGTCTTAGGCCCCGGCATGGACGGGAGAGGAATCCCGAGATGGCCCCTAGCAACTCGCACGGGTACTGGCCTTTCTTGAGGCCACCAGAGCGGGTCCCTGAGGTCCCCGTCGTAACTCGAGAAGACCTGCCGCAACTCGAGAAAATCCAGGAGGTTCTCCCCTCCAGGCGAGATGAGGCCCATTTCTGCTGAGGCGTCTCGAGGCTGATCACACCGCACCTCTGGAACTTCGAAAGGCTCCTTCACAACCTTGGTGCAAATCAAGAAATTCCCCGACATACCCGTCTCCAATCGAGAGGAAACACGAGGGTCCCGCCCACATCCAGAGGAGCCCCGTTTCCGCCTCGTAGCTCGAGATGAGGGATCCTTTCCTTGCTTCGTCGGGAAAGAGTTCCCGGCGTTCCCGTCGCATCTCAAGAGGAGGCCCTCTCAACAGGAACGGCGAGAGGAACTCCAGGGTCGTGCCACCATTCCAAGAGTCCCCCAGATGTCTCAGTCCATTCCAGAGGAACCTCTTTTCCCTTCACCGGCTCGTCTTTCACGCCGAGGATCGACTCACACCAAGGTGGCACGTGGCACAGCCCTGTGGGAAAGCCTCGTGGGAAAGCCTCGAGGGACAGCCTCGAGGGAAAGCCACAGATCCCTTGATCCACGTGATAGGAAGCGTGACACTACGGCTGCAGCTCGAGAGGAAAGCGCACGTGCATGCCCCCACTCGAGACGAGGCCTGACTCCCCTCGGGAGACTCAGAAGCACCCCAAGATCCATTGCAACACTGGAGAGGAATCCTCAGGTTCCGGCCCCGACTCCACACAAGGACTGAGGCCCCGGCATGGACGGGAGAGGAATCCCGAGAGGTCCCCTAGCACTCGCATGGGGACTGGCCTTTCCTGAGGCCACCAGAGCGGGTCCCTGAGGTCCCCGTCGTAACTCGAGAAGACCTGCCGCAACTCGAGAAAATCCAGGAGGTTCTCCCCTCCAGGCGAGATGAGGCCCATTTCCGCTGAGGCGTCTCGAGGCTGAGCACACCTCACCTCTGGAACTTCGAAAGGGTCCTTCACACCCTTGGTGCAAATCAAGAAGTTCCCCGACATACCCGTCTCCACTCGAGAGGAATCACGAGGGTCCCGCCCACCTCCAGAGGAGCCCCGTTTCCGCTTCGTAACTCGAGATGAGGGATCCTTTCCCTGCTTCGTCGGGAAAGAGTTCCCGGCGTTCCCGTCGCATCTCAAGAGGAGGCCCTCTCAACAGGAACGGCGAGAGGAACTCCAGGGTCGTGCCACCATTCCAAGAGTCCCCCAGATGTCTCAGTCCATTCCAGAGGAACCTCTTTTCCCTTCACCGGCTCGTCTTTCACGCCGAGGATCGACTCACACCAAGGTGGCACGTGGCACAGCCCTGTGGGAAAGCCTCGTGGGAAAGCCTCGAGGGACAGCCTCGAGGGAAAGCCACAGATCCCTTGATCCACGTGACAGGAAGCGTGACACTACTGCTGCAGCTCGGGAGGAAAGCGCACGTGCATGCCCCCACTCGAGACGAGGCCTGACTCCCCTGGGGAGACTCAGAAGCACCCCAAGATCCATGGCAACACTGGAGAGGAATCCTCAGGTTCCGGCCCCGACTCCACACAAGGACTGAGGCCCCGGCATGGACGGGAGAGGAATCCCGAGAGGTCCCCTAGCAACTCGCACGGGGACTGGCCTTTCCTGAGGCCACCAGAGCGGGTCCCTGAGGTCCCCGTCGTAACTCGAGAAGACCTGCCGCTACTGGAGAAAATCCAGGAGGTTCTCCCCTCCAGGCGAGATGAGGCCCATTTCCGCTGAGGCGTCTCAAGGCTGATCACACCTCCCCTCTGGAACTTTGAAAGGGTCCTTCACACCCTTGGTGCAAATCAAGAAGTTCCCCGACATACCCGTCTCTACTCGAGAGGAATCACGAGGGTTCCGCCCACATCCAGAGGAGCCCCGTTTACGCCTCGTAGCTCGAGATGAGGTATCCTTTCCTTGCTTCGTCGGGAAAGAGTTCCCGGCGTTCCCGTCGCATCTCAAGAGGAGGCCCTCTCAACAGGAACGGCGAGAGGAACTCCAGGGTCGTGCCACCATTCCAAGAGTTCCCCAGATGTCTCATTCCATTCAAGAGGAACCTCTTTTCCCTTCCCCGGCTCGTCTTTCACACCGAGGATTGACTCACACCAAGGTGGCACGTGGCACAGCCCTGTGGGAAAGCCTCGTGGGAAAGCCTCGAGGGAAAGCCACAGATCCCTTGATCCACGTGACAGGAAGCGTGACACTACTGCTGCAGCTCGGGAGGAAAGTGCACGTGCATGGCCCAACTCGAGACGACGCCTGACTCCCCTGGGGAGACTCAGAAGCACCCCAAGATCCATGGCATCACTGGAGAGGTATCCTCAGTTTCCGGCCCCGACTCCACACAAGGTCCTAGGCCCCGGCATGGTTCGGAGAGGAATCCCGAGAGGGCTCCTAGCAACTCGCATGGCGACTGGCCTTTCCTGAAGCCACGAGAGCGGGTCCCTGAGGTCCCCGTCGTAACTCGAGAAGACCTGCCGCAAATCGAAAAAATCCAGGAGGTTCTCCCCTCCAGGCGAGATGAGGCCCATTTCCGCTGAGGCGTCTCGAGGCTGATCACACCTCACCTCTGGAACTTCGAAATGGTCCTTCACACCCTTGGTGCAAATCAAGAAGTTCCCCGACATATCCGTCTCCACTCGAGAGGAAACACGAGGGTCCCGCCCACATACAGAGGAGCCCCGTTTCCGCCTCATAGCTCGAGATGAGGGATCCTTTCCCTGCTTCGTCGGGAAAGAGTTCCCGGCGTTCCTGTCGCATCTCAAGAGGAGGCCCTCTCAAGAGGATCGACGAGAGGAACTCCAGGATCGTGCCACCATTCCAAGAGTCCCCCAGATGTCTCAGTCCATTCCAGAGGAACCTCTTTTCCCTTCACCGGCTCGTCGTTCACGCCGAGGATCGACTCACACCAAGGTGGCACGTGGCACAGCCCTGTGGGAAAGCCTCGTGGGAAAGCCTCGAGGGAAAGCAGCAGATCCCTTGATCCACGAGACAGGAAGCGTGACACTACTGCTGCAGCTCTGGAGGAAAGCGCACGTGCATGCCCCCACACGAGACGAGGCCTGACTCCCCTGGGGAGACTCAGAAGCTCCCAAAGATCCATGGCAACACAGGAGAGGAATCCTCAGGTTCCGGCCCCGACTCCACACAAGGTCTTAGGCCCCGGCATGGACAGCAGAGGAATCCCGAGAGGTCCCCTAGCAACTCGCATGGGTACTGGCCTTTCCTAAGGCCAACAGAGCGGGTCCCTGAGGTCCCCGTTGTAACTCAAGAAGACCTGCCGCAACTCGAGAAAATCCAGGAGGTTCTCCCCTCCAGGCGAGATGAGGCCCATTTCCGCTGAGGCGTCTCGAGGCTGATCACACCTCACCTCTGGAACTTCCAAAGGGTCCTTCACACCCTTGGTGCAAATCAAGAAGTTCCCCGACATACCCGTCTCCACTCGAGAGGAAACGCGAGGGTCCCGCCCACATCCAGAGGAGCCCCGTTTCCGCCTCGTAGCTGGAGATGAGGGATCCCTTCCCTGCTTTGTCGGGAAAGAGTTCCCGGCTTTCCCGTAGCATCTCAAGAGGTGGCCCTCTCAACAGGAACGGCGAGAGGAACTCCAGGGTCGTGCCACCATTCCAAGAGTCCCCCAGATGTCTCAGTCCATTCCAGAGGAACCTCTTTTCCCTTCATCTGCTCGTCTTTCACCCCGAGGATCGACTCAGACCAACGTGGCACTTGGCACAGCCCTGTGGGAAAGCCTCGTGGGAAAGCCTCGAGGGAAAGCCTCGAGGGAAAGCCACAGATCCCTTGATCCACGTGACAGGAAGCGTGACCCTACTGCTGCAGCTCGGGTGGGAAGCGCACGTGCATGCCCCCACTCGAGACATGGCCTGACTCCCCTGGGGAGACTCAGAGGCAAACCAAAATCCATGTCAACACTGGAGAGGAATGCTCAGGTTCCGGCCCCGACTCCACACACGGTCTTAGGACCCGGCATCGACGGGAGAGGAAACCCGAGATGGCCCCAAGCAACTCGCCTAGGGACTGGCCCTTCCTGAGGCCACCAGAGCGGGTCCCTGAAGTCCCCGTCGTAACTCGAGAAGACCTGCCGCAACTCGAGAATATCCAGGAGGTTCTCCCCTGCAGGCGAGATGAGGCCCATTTCCGCAGAGGCTTCTCGGGGCTAATCACACCTCACCTCTGGAACGTCGAAAGGGTCCTTCAGACCCTTGGTGCAACTCAAGAAGTTCCCCGACATACCCTTCTCCACTCGAGAGGAAACACGAGGGTCCCGCCCACATCCAGAGGAGCCTCGTTTCCGCCTCGTAGCTCGAGATGAGGGATCCTTTCCCTGCTTCTTCGGGAAAGAGTTCCCGGCGTTCCCGTCGCATCTCAAGAGGAGGCCCTCTCAACAGGAACGGCGAGAGGAACTCCAGGGTCGTGCCACCATTCCAAGAGTCCCCCAGATGTCTCTGTCCATTCCAGAGGAACCTCTTTTCCCTTCACCGGCTCGTCTTTCACGCCGAGGATCGACTCACACCAAGGTGGCACGTGGCACAGCCCGGTGGGAAAGCCTCGTGGGAAAGCCTCGAGGGAAAGCCTCGAGGGAAAGCCACAGATCCCTTGATCCACGTGACAGGAAGCGTGACCCTACTGCTGCAGCTGGGGAGGAAAGCGCACGTGCATGCTCCCACTCGAGACGAGGCCTGACTCCCCTGGGGAGACTCAGAGGCACCCCAAAATCCATGTCAACACAGGAGAGGAATCCTCAGGTTCCGGCCCCGACTCCACACAAGGTCTTATGCCCCGGCATGGATGGGAGAGGAATCCCGAGAGGGCCCCTAGCAACTCGCATGGGGACTGGCCTTTCCTGAGGCCAACAGAGCGGGTCCCTGAGGTCCACGTCGTAACTCGAGAAGTCCTACCGCAACTCGAGAAAATACAGGTTTTCTCCCCTCCAGGCGAGATGAGGCCCATTTCCCTGAGGCGTCTCGTGGTTCATCCACCTCACCTCTGGAACTTAGAAAGGGTCCTTCACACCCTTGGTGCAAATCAAAAAATTCGCCGACATACCCGTCTCCACTCGAGAGGTAACACGAGGGTCCCGCCCACATCCAGAGAGCCCCGTTTCTGCCTCATAGCTCGAGATGAGGGATCCTTTCCCTGCTTCGTCGGGAAAGAGTTCCCGGCGTTCCGTCGCATCTCAAGAGGAGGTCCTCTCAACAGGCACGGCGAGAGGAACTCCAGGGTCGTGCCACCATTCCAAGAGTACCCCAGATGTCTCAGTCCATTCCAGAGGAACCTCTTTTCCCTTCACCGCCTCGTCTTTCACGCCGAGGATCGATTCACACCAAGGTGGCACGTGTCACAGCCCTGTGGGAAAGCCTCGTGGGAAAGCCTCGAGGGACAGCCTCGAGGTAAAGCCACAGATCCCTTGATCCACGTGACAGGAAGCGTGAAACTACTGCTGCAGCTCGGGAGGAAAACGCACGTGAATAGCCCCCACCAGAGACGAGGCCTGAGTCCCCTGGGGAGACTCAGAAGCACCCCAAGATCCATGGCAACACTGGAGAGGAATCCTCATGTTCCGGCCCAGACTCCACACAAGGTCTTAGGCCTCGGCATGGACGGGAGAGGAATCCCGAGAGGGACCCTAGCAACTCGCATGGGACTGGCCTTTCCTGAGGCCACCAGAGCGGGTCCCTGAGGTCCCCGTCGTAACTCGAGAAGCCCTGCCGCAACTCGAGAAAATCCAGGAGGTTATCCCCTCCAGGCGAGATGAGGCCCATTCCCGCTGAGGCGTCTCGAGGCTGATCACACCTCACCTCTGGAACTTCGAAAGGGTCCTTCACACCCTTGGTGCAAATCACGAAGTTCCCCGACATACCCGTCTCCACTCGAGAGGAAACACGAGGGTCCCGCCCACATCCAGAGGAGCCCCGTTTCCGCCTCGTAGCTCGAGATGAGGGATCCTTTCCCTGTTTCGTCGGGCAAGAAATTCCGGCGTTCCCGTCGCATCTCAAGAGGAGGCCCTCTCAATAGGAACGGCGAGAGGAACTCCAGGGTCGTGCCACCATTCCAAGAGTCCCCCAGATGTCTCATTCCATTCAAGAGGAAACTCTTTTCCCTTCCCCGGCTCGTCTTTCACGCCGAGGATCGATTCACACCAAGGTGGCACGTGGCACAGCCCTGTGGGAAAGCCTCGAGGGAAAGCCTCGAGGGAAAGCAGCAGATCCCTTGATCCACGAGACAGGAAGCGTGACCCTACTGCTGCAGCTCGGGAGGAAAGCGCACGTGCATGCCCCCACTCGAGACGGGGCCTGACTCCCCTGGGGAGACTCAGAAGCACCCCAAAATCCATGGCAACACTGGAGAGGAATCCTCAGGTTCCGGCCCAGACTCCACACAAGGTCTTAGGCCCCGGCCTGGACGGGAGAGGAATCCCGAGATGGCCCCTAGCAACCCGCAGGGCGACTGACCTTTCCTAAGGCCACCAGAGCGGGTCCCTGAGGTCCCCGTCGTAACTCGAGAAGACCTGCCGCAACTCGAGAAAATACAGGAGGTTCTCCCCTCCAGGCGAGATGAGGCCCATTTCCGCTGAGGCGTCTCGAGGCTGATCACACCTCACCTCTGGAACTTCCAAAGGGTCCTTCACACCCTTGGTGCAAATCAAGAAGTTCCCCGACATACCCGTCTCCACTCGAGAGGAAACGCCAGGGTCCCGCCCACATCCAGAGGAGCCCCGTTTCCGCCTCGTAGCTGGAGATGAGGGATCCCTTCCCTGCTTTGTCGGGAAAGAGTTCCTGGCCTTCCCGTAGCATCTCAAGAGGTGGCCCTCTCAACAGGAACGGCGAGAGGAACTCCAGGGTCGTGCCACCATTCCTACCAGATGCTTCTGTCCATTCCAGAGGAACCTCTTTTCCCTTCATCGGCTCGTCTTTCACCCCGAGGATCGACTAACACCAACGTGGCACTTGGCACAGCCCTGTGGGAAAGCCTCGTGGGAAAGCCTCGAGGGAAAGCCTCGAGGGAAAGCCACAGATCCCTTGATCCAGGTCACAGGAAGCGTGACCCTACTGCTGCAGCTCGGGAGGGAATCCCACGTGCATGCCCCCACTCGAGACATGGCCTGACTCCCCTGGGGAGACTCAGAGGCACCCCAAAATCCATGTCAACACAGGAGAGGAATCCTCAGGTTCCGGCCCCGACTCCACACAAGGTCTTAGGCCCCAGCATCGACGAGAGAGGAATCCCGAGATGGCCCCTAGCAACTCGCATGGGGACTGGCCCTTCCTGAGGCCACCAGAGCGGTTCCCTGAGGTCCCCGTCGTAACTCGAGAAGACCTGCCGCAACTCGAGAATATCCAGGAGGTTCTCCCCTGCAGGCGAGATGAGGCCCATTTCCGCAGAGGCTTCTTGGGGCTAATCACACCTCACCTCTGGAACGTCGAAAGGGTCCTTCACACCCTTGGTGCAACTCAAGAAGTTCCGCGACATACACGTCTCCACTCGAGAGGAAACACGAGGGTCCCGCCCACATCCAGAGGAGCCCCGTTTCCGCCTCGTAGCTCGAGGTGACGGATCCTTTCCCTGCTTCGTGGGGAAAGAAGCCCGGAGTTCCCGTCGCATCTTAAGAGGAGGCCCTCTCAACAGGAACGGCGAGAGGAACTCCAGGGTCGTGCCACCATTCCAAGAGTCAACCAGATGCCTCTGTCCATTCCACAGGAACCTCTTTTCCCTTCATCGGCTCGTCTTTCACCCCGAGGATCGACTCACACCAACGTGGCACTTGGCACAGCCCTGTGGGAAAGCCTCGTGGGAAAGCCTCGAGGGAAAGCCTCGAGGGAAAGCCACAGATCCCTTGATCCACGTGACAGGAAGCGTGACCCTACTGCTGCAGCTCGGGAGGGAATCGCACGTGCATGCCCCCACTCGAGAAGAGGCCTGACTCCCCTGGGGAGACTGAGAGGCACCCCAAGATCCATGTCAACACTGGAGAGGAATGCTCAGGTTCCGGCCCCGACTTCACACAAGGTCTTAGGCCCCGACATCGACGGGAGATGAATCTGAGATGGCCCCTAGCAACTCGCATGGGGACTGGCCCTTCCTGAGGCCACCAGAGCGGGTCCCTGAGGTCCCCGTCGTAACTCGAGAAGACCTCCCGCAACTCGAGAATATCCAGGAGTTTCTCCCCTGCAGGCGAGTTGAGGCCCATTTCCGCACAGGCTTCTCGGGGCTAATCACACCTCACCCCTGGAACGTCGAAAGGGTCCTTCACACCCTTGGTGCAACTCAAGAAGTTCCCCGAGATACCCGTCTCCACTCGAGAGGAAACACGAGGGTCCCGCCCACATCCAGAGGAGCCCCGTTTCCGCCTCGTAGCTCGAGATGACGGATCCTTTCCCTGCATCGTCAGGAAAGAATTCCCGGCGTTCCCGTCGCATCTCAAGAGGAGGCCCTCTCAACAGGAACGGCGAGAGGAACTCCGGGGTCGTGCCACCATTCCAAGAGTCCCCCAGATATCTCAGTCCATTCCAGAGGAACCTCTTTTCCCTTCACCGGCTCGTCTTTCATGTCGAGGATCGACTCACATCAAGGTGGCACTTGGCACAGCCCTGTGGGAAAGCCTCGTGTGAAAGCATTGAGGAAAAGCCTCGAGGGAAAGCCACAGATCCCTTGATCCACGTGACAGGAAGCGTGACCCTACTGCTGCAGCTCGGGAGGGAAGCGCAGGTGCATGACCCCACTCGAGACGAGGCCTGACTCCCCTGGGGAGACTCAGAGACACCCCAAAATCCATGTCAACACTGGAGAGGAATCCTCAGGTTCCGGCCCCGACTCCACACAAGGTCTTAGGCCCCGGCATCGACGGGAGAGGAATCCCGAGAGGGCCCCTAGCAACTCGCATGGGGACTGGCCCTTCCTGAGGCCACTAGAGCGGGTCCCTGAGGTCCCCGTCGTAACTCGAGAAGACCTGCCGCAACTCGAGAATATCCAGGAGGTTCTCCCCTGCAGGCGAGATGAGGCCCATTTCCGCAGAGGCTTCTCGGGGCTAATCACACCTCACCTCTGGAACGACGAAAGGGTCCTTCACACCCTTGGTGCAACTCAAGAAGTTCCGCGACATACCCGTTTCCACTCGAGAGGAAACACGAGGGTCCCGCCCACATCCAGAGGAGCCCCGTTTCCGCCTCGTAGCTCGAGGTGACGGATCCTTTCCCTGCTTCGTGGGGAAAGAAGCCCGGAGTTCCCGTCGCATCTTAAGAGGAGGCCCTCTCAACAGGAACGGCGAGAGGAACTCCAGGGTCGTGCCACCATTCCAAGAGTCCCCCAGATGTCTCAGTCCATTCCAGAGGAACCTCTTTTCCCTTCACCGGCTCGTATTTCACGCCGAGGATCGACTAACACCAAGGTGGCACTTGGCACAGCCTGGTGGGAAAGCCTCTTGGGAAAGCCTCAAGGGAAACCGTCGAGGGAAAGCCACAGATCCTTTGATACACGTGACAGGAAGCGTGACCCTACTGCTGCAGCTCGGGAGGGAATCGCACGTGCATGCCCCCACTCGAGACGAGGTCTGACTCCCCTGGGGAGGCTGAGAGGCACCCCAAGATCCATGTCAACACTGGAGAGGAATGCTCATGTTCCGGCCCCGACTCCACACAAGGTCTTAGGCCCTGACATCGACGGGAGAGGAATCCGTGATGGCCCCTAGCAACTCGCATGGGGACTAGCCCTTCCTGAGGCCACCAGAGCGGGTCCCTGAGGTCCCCGTCGTAACTCGAGAAGACCTGCCGCAACTCGAGAATATCCAGGAGTTTCTCCCCTGCAGGCGCGATGAGGCCCATTTCCGCAGAGGCTTCTCGGGGCTAATCACACCTCACCTCTGGAACGTCGAAAGGGTCCTTCACACCCTTGGTGCAACTCAAGAAGTTCCCCGACATACCCGTCTCCACTCGAGAGGAAACACGAGGGTCCGGCCCACATCCAGAGGAGCCCCGTTTCCGCCTCGTAGCTCGAGGTGAGGGATCCTTTCCCTGCTTCTTCGGGAAAGAATTCCCGGCGTTCCCGTCGCATCTCAAGAGGAGGCCCTCTCAACAGGAACGGCGAAAGGAACTCCAGGGTCGTGCCACCATTCCAAGAGTCCCCCAGATGTCTCTGTCCATTCCAGAGGAAACTCTTTTCCCTTCATCGGCTGGTCTTTCACGCCGAGGATCGACTCACACCAAGGTGGCACTTGGCACAGCCCTGTGGGAAAGCCTCGTGCAAAAGCCTCCAGGGAAATCCTCGAGGGAAAGCCACAGATCCCTTGATCCACGTGACAGGAAGCATGTCCCTACTGCTGCAGCTCGGGAGGGAAGCGCACGTGCATGCCCCCACTCGAGACGAGGCCTGACTCCCCTGGGGAGACTGAGAGGCACCCCAAGATCCATGTTAACTCTGGAGAGGAATGCTCAGTTTCCCACCCCGAATCCACACAAGGTCTTCGGCTCCGGCATCGACTGGAGAGGAATCCCGAGATGGCCCCTAGCAACTCGCATGGGGACTACCCCTTCCTGAGGCCACCAGAGCGGGTTCCTGAGGTCCCCGTCGTAACCCGAGAAGACCTGCCGCAACTCGAGAATATCCAGGAGGTTCTCCCCTGCAGGCGAGATGAGGCCCATTTCCGCAGAGGCTTCTCGGGGCTAATCACACCTCACCTCTGGAACGTCGAAAGGGTCCTTCACACCCTTGGTGCAACTCAAGAAGTTCCCCGACATACCCTTCTCCACTCGAGAGGAAACACGAGGGTCCCGCCCACATCCAGAGGAGCCCCGTTTCCGCCTTGTAGCTCGAGGTGAGGGATCCTTTCCCTGCTTCGTCGGGAAAGAATTCCCGGCGTTCCCGTCGCATCTCAAGAGGAGGCCCTCTCAACAGGATCGGCGAGAGGAACTCCAGGGTCGTGCCACCATTCCAAGAGTCAACCAGATGTCTCTGTCCATTCCACAGGAACCTCTTTTCCCTTCATCGGCTCGTCTTTCACCCCGAGGATCGACTCACACCAACGTGGCACTTGGCACAGCCCTGTGGGAAAGCCTCGTGGGAAAGCCTCGTGGGAAAGCCTCGAGGGAAAGCCACAGATCCTTTGATCCACGTGACAGGAAGCGAGACCCTACTGCTGCAGCTCGGGAGGGAAGCGCACGTGCATGCCCCCACTCGAGACATGGCCTGACTCCCCTGGGGAGACTCAGAGGCACCCCAAAATCCATGTCAACACAAGATAGGAATCCTCAGGTTCCGGCCCCGGCTCCACACAAGGTCTTAGGCCCCAGCATCGATGGGAGAGGAATCCCGAGATGTCCCCAAGCAACTCGCATGGGGACTGGCCCTTCCTGAGGCCACCAGAGCGGTTCCCTGAGGTCCCCGTCGTAACTCGAGAAGACCTGCCGCAACTCGAGAATATCCAGGAGGTTCTCCCCTGCAGGCGAGATGAGGCCCATTTCCGCAGAGGCTTCTCGGGGCTAATCACACCTCACCTCTGGAACGTCGAAAGGGTCCTTCACACCCTTGGTGCCACTCAAGAAGTTCCCCGACATACCCGTCTCAACTCGAGAGGAAACACGAGGGTCCCGCCCACATCCAGAGGAGACCCGTTTCCGCCTCGTAGCTCGAGGTGACGGATCCTTTCCCTGCTTCGTGGGGAAAGAATTCCCGGAGATCCCGTCGCATCTTAAGAGGAGGCCCTCTCAACAGGAACGGCGAGAGGAACTCCAGGGTCGTGCCACCATTCCAAGAGTCCAACAAATGTCTCAGTCCATTCCAGAGGATCCTCTTTTCCCTTCACCGGCTCGTCTTTCACGCCGAGGATCGACTCACACCAAGGTGGCACTTGGCACAGACTGGTGGGAAAGCCTCGTGGGAAAGCCTCGAGGGAAATCCTCGAGGGAAAGCCACAGATCCCTTGATCCACGTGACAGGCAGCGTGACCCTACTGCTGCAGCTCTGGAGGGAATCGCACGTGCAAGCCCCCACTCGAGACGAGGCCTGACTCCCCTGGGGAGACTTAGAGGCACCCCAAGATCCATGTCAACACTGGAGAGGAATGCTCAGGTTCCGACCCCGACTCCACACAAGGTCTTAGGCCCTGACATCGACGGGAGAGGAATCCGAGATGGCCCCTAGCAACTCGCATGGGGACTGGCCCTTCCTGAGGCCACCAGAGCGGGTCCCTGAGGTCCCCGTCGTAACTCGAGAAGACCTGCAGCAACTCGAGAATATCCAGGAGGTTCTCCCCTGCAGGCGCGATGAGGCCCATTTCCGCAGAGGCTTCTCGGGGCTAATCACACCTCACCTCTTGAACGTCGAAAGGGTCCTTCACACCCTTGGTGCAACTCAAGAAGTTCCCCGACATACCCGTCTCCTCTCGAGAGGAAACACGAGGGTCCGGCCCACATCCAGAGGAGCCCCGTTTCCGCCCCGTAGCTCGAGGTGAGGGACCCTTTCCCTGCTTCTTCGGGAAAGAATTCCCGGCGTTCCCGTCGCATCTCAAGAGGAGGCCCTCTCAACAGGAACGGCGAGAGGAACTCCAGGGTCGTGCCACCATTCAAAGAGACCCCCGGATGTCTCAGTCTTTTCCAGAGGAAACTCTTTTCCCTTCACCGGCTCGTCTTTCACGCCGAGGATCGACTCACACCAAGGTGACACTTGGCACAGACCGGTGGGAAAGCCTCGTGGGAAAGCCTCCAGGGAAATCCTCGAGGGAAAGCCACAGATCCCTTGATCCACGTGACAGGAAGCGTGACCCTACTGCTGCAGCTCGGGAGGGAATCGCACGTGCATGCCCCGACTCGAGACGAGGCCTGACTCCCCTGGGGAGACTGAGAGGCACCCCAAGATCCATGTTAACTCTGGAGAGGAATGCTCAGTTTCCCGCCCCGAATCCACACAAGGTCTTCGGCTCCGGCATCGACTGGAGAGGAATCCCGAGATGGCCCCTAGCAACTCGCATGGGGACTACCCCTTCCTGAGGCCACCAGAGCGGGTTCCTGAGGTCCCCGTCGTAACTCGATAAGACCTGCCGCAACTCGAGAATATCCAGGAGGTTCTCCCCTGCAGGCGAGATGAGGCCCATTTCCGCAGAGGCTTCTCGGGGCTAATCACACCTCACCTCTGGAACGTCGAAAGGGTCCTTCACACCCTTGGTGCAACTCAAGAAGTTCCCCGACATACCCTTCTCCACTCGAGAGGAAACACGAGGGTCCCGCCCACATCCAGAGGAGCCCCGTTTTCGCCTTGTAGCTCGAGGTGAGGGATCCTTTACCTGCTTCGTCGGGAAAGAATTCCCGGCCTTCCCGTCGCATCTCAAGAGGAGGCCCTCTCAACAGGATCGGCGAGAGGAACTCCAGGGTCGTGCCACCATTCCAAGAGTCAACCAGATGTCTCTGTCCATTCCAGAGGAACCTCTTTTCCCTTCATCGGCTCGTCTTTCACCCCGAGGATCGACTCACACCAACGTGGCACTTGGCACAGCCCTGTGGGAAAGCCTCGTGGGAAAGCCTCGAGTTAAAGCCTCGAGGGAAAGCCACATATCCCTTGATCCACGTGACAGGAAGCGTGACCCTACTGCTGCAGCTCGGGAGGGAAGCGCACGTGTATGCCCCCACTCGAGACATGGCCTGACTCCCCTGGGGAGACTCAGAGGCACCCCAAAATCCATGTCAACACTGGAGAGGAATGTTCAGGTTCCGGGCCCGACTCCACACACGGTCTTAGGCGCCGACATCAACGGGAGAGGAATCCGAGATGGCCCCTAGCAACTCGCATGGGGACTGGCCTCTGCTGAGTCCACCAGAGCGGGTCCCTGAGGTCCCCGTCGTAACTCGAGAAGACCTGCCGCAACTCGAGAAAATCCAGGAGGTTCTCCCCTCCAGGCGAGATGAGGCCCATTTCCGCTGAGGCGTCTCGAGGCTGATCGCACCTCACCTCTGGAATTTCGAAAGGGTCCTTCACACCCTTGGTGCAGAACAAGAAGTTCCCCGACATACCAGTCTCCACGCGAGAGGAAACACGAGGGTCCCGCCCACATCCAGAGGAGCCCCGTTTCCGCCTCGTAGCTCGAGATGAGGGATACTTTCCCTGCATCATCAGGAAAGAGTTCCCGGCGTTCCCGTCACATCTCAAGAGGAGGCCCTCTCAACAGGAACGGCGAGAGGAACTCCAGGGTCGTGCCACCATTCCAAGAGTCAACCAGATGCCTCTGTCCATTCCAGAGGAACCTCTTTTCCCTTCATCGGCTCGTCTTTCACCCCGAGGATCGACTCACACCAACGTGGCACTTGGCACAGCCCTGTGGGAAAGCCTCGTGGGAAAGCCTCGAGGGAAAGCCTCGAGGGAAAGCCACATATCCCTTGATCCACGTGACAGGAAGCGTGACCCTACTGCTGCAGCTCGGGAGGGAATCGCACATGCATGCCCCCACTCGAGAAGAGGCCTGACTCCCCTGGGGAGACTGAGAGGCACCCCAAGATCCATATCAACACTGCAGAGGAATGCTCAGGTTCCGGCCCCGACTGCACACAAGGTCTTAGGCCCCGACATCGACGGGAGAAGAATCTGAGATGGCCCCTAGCAACTCGCATGGGGACTGGCCCTTCCTGAGGCCACCAGAGCGGGTCCCTGAGGTCCCCGTCGTAACTCGAGAAGACCTCCCGCAACTCGAGAATATCCAGGAGTTTCTCCCCTGCAGGCGAGTTGAGGCCCATTTCCGCACAGGCTTCTCGGGGCTAATCACACCTCACCTCTGGAACGTCGAAAGGGTCCTTCACACCCTTGGTGCAACTCAAGAAGTTCCCCGAGATACCCGTCTCCACTCGAGAGGAAACACGAGGGTCCCGCCCACATCCAGAGGAGCCCCGTTTCCGCCTCGTAGCTCGAGATGACGGATCCTTTCCCTGCATCGTCAGGAAAGAATTCCCGGCGTTCCCGTCGCATCTCAAGAGGAGGCCCTCTCAACAGGAACGGCGAGAGGAACTCCGGGGTCGTGCCACCATTCCAAGAGTCCCCCAGATATCTCAGTCCATTCCAGAGGAACCTCTTTTCCCTTCACCGGCTCGTCTTTCATGTCGAGGATCGACTCACATCAGGGTGGCACTTGGCACAGCCCTGTGGGAAAGCCTCGTGTGAAAGCATTGAGGAAAAGCCTCGAGGGAAAGCCACAGATCCCTTGATCCACGTGACAGGAAGCGTGACCCTACTGCTGCAGCTCGGGAGGGAAGCGCAGGTGCATGACCCCACTCGAGACGAGGCCTGACTCCCCTGGGGAGACTCAGAGACACCCCAAAATCCATGTCAACACTGGAGAGGAATCCTCAGGTTCCGGCCCCGACTCCACACAAGGTCTTAGGCCCCGGCATCGACGGGAGAGGAATCCCGAGAGGGCCCCTAGCAACTCGCATGGGGACTGGCCCTTCCTGAGGCCACTAGAGCGGGTCCCTGAGGTCCCCGTCGTAACTCGAGAAGACCTGCCGCAACTCGAGAATATCCAGGAGGTTCTCCCCTGCAGGCGAGATGAGGCCCATTTCCGCAGAGGCTTCTCGGGGCTAATCACACCTCACCTCTGGAACGACGAAAGGGTCCTTCACACCCTTGGTGCAACTCAAGAAGTTCCCCGACATACCCGTCTCCACTCGAGAGGAAACACGAGGGTCCCGCCCACATCCAGAGGAGCCCCGTTTCCGCCTCGTAGCTCGAGGTGACGGATCCTTTCCCTGCTTCGTGGGGAAAGAAGCCCGGAGTTCCCGTCGCATCTTAAGAGGAGGCCCTCTCAACAGGAACGGCGAGAGGAACTCCAGGGTCGTGCCACCATTCCAAGAGTCCCCCAGATGTCTCAGTCCATTCCAGAGGAACCTCTTTTCCCTTCACCGGCTCGTATTTTACGCCGAGGATCGACTAACACCAAGGTGGCACTTGGCACAGCCTGGTGGGAAAGCCTCTTGGGAAAGCCTCAAGGGAAACCGTCGAGGGAAAGCCACAGATCCTTTGATACACGTGACAGGAAGCGTGACCCTACTGCTGCAGGTCGGGAGGGAATCGCACGTGCATGCCCCCACTCGAGACGAGGTCTGACTCCCCTGGGGAGACTGAGAGGCACCCCAAGATCCATGTCAACACTGGAGAGGAATGCTCATGTTCCGGCCCCGACTCCACACAAGGTCTTAGGCCCTGACATCGACGGGAGAGGAATCCGAGATGGCCCCTAGCAACTCGCATGGGGACTAGCCCTTCCTGAGGCCACCAGAGCGGGTCCCTGAGGTCCCCGTCGTAACTCGAGAAGACCTGCCGCAACTCGAGAATATCCAGGAGGTTCTCCCCTGCAGGCGAGATGAGGCCCATTTCCGCAGAGGCTTCTCGGGGCTAATCACACCTCACCTCTGGAACGTCGAAAGGGTCCTTCACACCCTTGGTGCAACTCAAGAAGTTCCCCGACATACCCGTCTCCACTCGAGAGGAAACACGAGGGTCCGGCCCACATCCAGAGGAGCCCCGTTTCCGCCTCGTAGCTCGAGGTGAGGGATCCTTTCCCTGCTTCTTCGGGAAAGAATTCCCGGCGTTCCCGTCGCATCTCAAGAGGAGGCCCTCTCAACAGGAACGGCGAAAGGAACTCCAGGGTCGTGCCACCATTCCAAGAGTCCCCCAGATGTCTCAGTCTTTTCCAGAGGAAACTCTTTTCCCTTCACCGGCTCGTCTTTCACGCCGAGGATCGACTCACACCAAGGTGGCACTTGGCACAGCCCTGTGGGAAAGCCTCGTGCGAAAGCCTCCAGGGAAATCCTCGAGGGAAAGCCACAGATCCCTTGATCCACGTGACAGGAAGCGTGACCCTACTGCTGCAGCTCGGGAGGGAAGCGCAGGTGCATGCCCCCACTCGAGACGAGGCCTGACTCCCCTGGGGAGACTCAGAGGCACCCCAAAATCCATGTCAACACTGGAGAGGAATGTTCAGGTTCCGGGCCCGACTCCCCACACGGTCTTAGGCGCCGACATCAACGGGAGAGGAATCCGAGTTTGCCCCTAGCAACTCGCATGGGGACTGGCCTCTGCTGAGTCCACCAGAGCGGGTCCCTGAGGTCCCCGTCGTAACTCGAGAAGACCTGCCGCAACTCGAGAAAATCCAGGAGGTTCTCCCCTCCAGGCGAGATGAGGCCCATTTCCGCTGAGGCGTCTCGAGGCTGATCGCACCTCACCTCTGGAATTTCGAAAGGGTCCTTCACACCCTTGGTGCAGATCAAGAAGTTCCCCGACATACCAGTCTCCACGCGAGAGGAAACACGAGGGTCCCGCCCACATCCAGAGGAGCCCCGTTTCCGCCTCGTAGCTCGAGATGAGGGATACTTTCCCTGCATCATCAGGAAAGAGTTCCCGGCGTTCCCGTCACATCTCAAGAGGAGGCCCTCTCAACAGGAACGGCGAGAGGAACTCCAGGGTCGTGCCACCATTCCAAGAGTCAACCAGATGCCTCTGTCCATTCCAGAGGAACCTCTTTTCCCTTCATCGGCTCGTCTTTCACCCCGAGGATCGACTCACACCAACGTGGCACTTGGCACAGCCCTGTGGGAAAGCCTCGTGGGAAAGCCTCGAGGGAAAGCCTCGAGGGAAAGCCACATATCCCTTGATCCACGTGACAGGAAGCGTGACCCTACTGCTGCAGCTCGGGAGGGAATCGCACGTGCATGCCCCCACTCGAGAAGAGGCCTGACTCCCCTGGGGAGACTGAGAGGCACCCCAAGATCCATGTCAACACTGGAGAGGAATGCTCAGGTTCCGGCCCCGACTCCACACAAGGTCTTAGGCCCCGACATCGACGGGAGAAGAATCTGAGATGGCCCCTAGCAACTCGCATGGGGACTGGCCCTTCCTGAGGCCACCAGAGCGGGTCCCTGAGGTCCCCGTCGTAACTCGAGAAGACCTCCCGCAACTCGAGAATATCCAGGAGTTTCTCCCCTGCAGGCGAGTTGAGGCCCATTTCCGCACAGGCTTCTCGGGGCTAATCACACCTCACCTCTGGAACGTCGAAAGGGTCCTTCACACCCTTGGTGCAACTCAAGAAGTTCCCCGAGATACCCGTCTCCACTCGAGAGGAAACACGAGGGTCCCGCCCACATCCAGAGGAGCCCCGTTTCCGCCTCGTAGCTCGAGATGACGGATCCTTTCCCTGCATCGTCAGGAAAGAATTCCCGGCGTTCCCGTCGCATCTCAAGAGGAGGCCCTCTCAACAGGAACGGCGAGAGGAACTCCGGGGTCGTGCCACCATTCCAAGAGTCCCCCAGATATCTCAGTCCATTCCAGAGGAACCTCTTTTCCCTTCACCGGCTCGTCTTTCATGTCGAGGATCGACTCACATCAAGGTGGCACTTGGCACAGCCCTGTGGGAAAGCCTCGTGTGAAAGCATTGAGGAAAAGCCTCGAGGGAAAGCCACAGATCCCTTGATCCACGTGACAGGAAGCGTGACCCTACTGCTGCAGCTCGGGAGGGAAGCGCAGGTGCATGACCCCACTCGAGACGAGGCCTGACTCCCCTGGGGAGACTCAGAGACACCCCAAAATCCATGTCAACACTGGAGAGGAATCCTCAGGTTCCGGCCCCGACTCCACACAAGGTCTTAGGCCCCGGCATCGACGGGAGAGGAATCCCGAGAGGGCCCCTAGCAACTCGCATGGGGACTGGCCCTTCCTGAGGCCACTAGAGCGGGTCCCTGAGGTCCCCGTCGTAAATCGAGAAGACCTGCCGCAACTCGAGAATATCCAGGAGGTTCTCCCCTGCAGGCGAGATGAGGCCCATTTCCGCAGAGGCTTCTCGGGGCTAATCACACCTCACCTCTGGAACGTCGAAAGGGTCCTTCACACCCTTGGTGCAACTCAAGAAGTTCCCCGACATACCCGTCTCCACTCGAGAGGAAACACGAGGGTCCGGCCCACATCCAGAGGAGCCCCGTTTCCGCCTCGTAGCTCGAGGTGAGGGATCCTTTCCCTGCTTGTTCGGGAAAGAATTCCCGGCGTTCCCGTCGCATCTCAAGAGGAGGCCCTCTCAACAGGAACGGCGAAAGGAACTCCAGGGTCGTGCCACCATTCCAAGAGTCCCCCAGATGTCTCAGTCTTTTCCAGAGGAAACTCTTTTCCCTTCACCGGCTCGTCTTTCACGCCGAGGATCGACTCACACCAAGGTGGCACTTGGCACAGCCCTGTGGGAAAGCCTCGTGCGAAAGCCTCCAGGGAAATCCTCGAGGGAAAGCCACAGATCCCTTGATCCACGTGACAGGAAGCGTGACCCTACTGCTGCAGCTCGGGAGGGAAGCGCACGTGCATGCCCCCACTCGAGACGAGGCCTGACTCCCCTGGGGAGACTCAGAGGCACCCCAAAATCCATGTCAACACTGGAGAGGAATGTTCAGGTTCCGGGCCCGACTCCACACACGGTCTTAGGCGCCGACATCAACGGGAGAGGAATCCGAGTTTGCCCCTAGCAACTCGCATGGGGACTGGCCTCTGCTGAGTCCACCAGAGCGGGTCCCTGAGGTCCCCGTCGTAACTCGAGAAGACCTGCCGCAACTCGAGAAAATCCAGGAGGTTCTCCCCTCCAGGCGAGATGAGGCCCATTTCCGCTGAGGCGTCTCGAGGCTGATCGCACCTCACCTCTGGAATTTCGAAAGGGTCCTTCACACCCTTGGTGCAGATCAAGAAGTTCCCCGACATACCAGTCTCCACGCGAGAGGAAACACGAGGGTCCCGCCCACATCCAGAGGAGCCCCGTTTCCGCCTCGTAGCTCGAGATGAGGGATACTTTCCCTGCATCATCAGGAAAGAGTTCCCGGCGTTCCCGTCACATCTCAAGAGGAGGCCCTCTCAACAGGAACGGCGAGAGGAACTCCAGGGTCGTGCCACCATTCCAAGAGTCAACCAGATGCCTCTGTCCATTCCAGAGGAACCTCTTTTCCCTTCATCGGCTCGTCTTTCACCCCGAGGATCGACTCACACCAACGTGGCACTTGGCACAGCCCTGTGGGAAAGCCTCGTGGGAAAGCCTCGAGGGAAAGCCTCGAGGGAAAGCCACATATCCCTTGATCCACGTGACAGGAAGCGTGACCCTACTGCTGCAGGTCGGGAGGGAATCGCACGTGCATGCCCCCACTCGAGAAGAGGCCTGACTCCCCTGGGGAGACTGAGAGGCACCCCAAGATCCATGTCAACACTGGAGAGGAATGCTCAGGTTCCGGCCCCGACTCCACACAAGGTCTTAGGCCCCGACATCGACGGGAGAAGAATCTGAGATGGCCCCTAGCAACTCGCATGGGGACTGGCCCTTCCTGAGGCCACCAGAGCGGGTCCCTGAGGTCCCCGTCGTAACTCGAGAAGACCTCCCGCAACTCGAGAATATCCAGGAGTTTCTCCCCTGCAGGCGAGTTGAGGCCCATTTCCGCACAGGCTTCTCGGGGCTAATCACACCTCACCTCTGGAACGTCGAAAGGGTCCTTCACACCCTTGGTGCAACTCAAGAAGTTCCCCGAGATACCCGTCTCCACTCGAGAGGAAACACGAGGGTCCCGCCCACATCCAGAGGAGCCCCGTTTCCGCCTCGTAGCTCGAGATGACGGATCCTTTCCCTGCATCGTCAGGAAAGAATTCCCGGCGTTCCCGTCGCATCTCAAGAGGAGGCCCTCTCAACAGGAACGGCGAGAGGAACTCCGGGGTCGTGCCACCATTCCAAGAGTCCCCCAGATATCTCAGTCCATTCCAGAGGAACCTCTTTTCCCTTCACCGGCTCGTCTTTCATGTCGAGGATCGACTCACATCAAGGTGGCACTTGGCACAGCCCTGTGGGAAAGCCTCGTGTGAAAGCATTGAGGAAAAGCCTCGAGGGAAAGCCACAGATCCCTTGATCCACGTGACAGGAAGCGTGACCCTACTGCTGCAGCTCGGGAGGGAAGCGCAGGTGCATGACCCCACTCGAGACGAGGCCTGACTCCCCTGGGGAGACTCAGAGACACCCCAAAATCCATGTCAACACTGGAGAGGAATCCTCAGGTTCCGGCCCCGACTCCACACAAGGTCTTAGGCCCCGGCATCGACGGGAGAGGAATCCCGAGAGGGCCCCTAGCAACTCGCATGGGGACTGGCCCTTCCTGAGGCCACTAGAGCGGGTCCCTGAGGTCCCCGTCGTAACTCGAGAAGACCTGCCGCAACTCGAGAATATCCAGGAGGTTCTCCCCTGCAGGCGAGATGAGGCCCATTTCCGCAGAGGCTTCTCGGGGCTAATCACACCTCACCTCTGGAACGACGAAAGGGTCCTTCACACCCCTGGTGCAACTCAAGAAGTTCCGCGACATACCCGTTTCCACTCGAGAGGAAACACGAGGGTCCCGCCCACATCCAGAGGAGCCCCGTTTCCGCCTCGTAGCTCGAGGTGACGGATCCTTTCCCTGCTTCGTCGGGAAAGAATTCCCGGCGTTCCCGTCGCATCTCAAGAGGAGGCCCTCTCAACAGGATCGGCGAGAGGAACTCCAGGGTCGTGCCACCATTCCAAGAGTCAACCAGATGTCTCTGTCCATTCCACAGGAACCTCTTTTCCCTTCATCGGCTCGTCTTTCACCCCGAGGATCGACTCACACCAACGTGGCACTTGGCACAGCCCTGTGGGAAAGCCTCGTGGGAAAGCCTCGTGGGAAAGCCTCGAGGGAAAGCCACAGATCCTTTGATCCACGTGACAGGAAGCGTGACCCTACTGCTGCAGCTGGGGAGGAAAGCGCACGTGCATGCTCCCACTCGAGACGAGGCCTGACTCCCCTGGGGAGACTCAGAGGCAAATCAAAATCCATGTCAACACAGGAGAGGAATGCTCAGGTTCCGGCCCCGACTCCACATAAGGTCTTAGGCCCCGACATTGACGGGAGAGGAATCCGAGGTGGCCCCTAGCAACTCGCATGGGGACTGGCCCTTCCTGAGGCCACCAGAGCGGGTCCCTGAGGTCCCCGTCGTAATTCGAGAAGACCTGCCGCAACTCGAGAATATCCAGGAGGTTCTCCCCTGCAGGCGCGATGAGGCCCATTTCCGCAGAGGCTTCTCGGGGCTAATCACACCTCACCTCTGGAACGTCGAAAGGGTCCTTCACACCCTTGGTGCAACTCAAGAAGTTTCCGGACATACCCGTCTCCACTCGAGAGGAAACACGAGGGTCCGGCCCACATCCAGAGGAGCCCCGTTTCCGACTCGTAGCTCGAGGTGAGGGATCCTTTCCCTGCTTCGTCGGGAAAGAATTCCCGGCGTTCCCGTCGCATCTCAAGAGGAGGCCCTCTCAACAGGAACGGCGAGAGGAACTCCAGGGTCGTGCCACCATTCCAAGAGTCAACCAGATGCCTCTGTCCATTCCAGAGGAACCTCTTTTCCCTTCATCTGCTCGTCTTTCACCCCGAGGATCGACTCACACCAAGGTGGCACGTGGCACAGCCCTGTGGGAAAGCCTCGTGGGAAAGCCTCGAGGGAAAGCCTCGAGGGAAAGCCTCGAGGGAAAGCCACAGATCCCTTGATCCACGTGACAGGAAGCATGACCCTACTGCTGCAGCTCGGGTGGGAAGCGCACGTGCATGCCCCCACTCGAGACATGGCCTGACTCCCCTGGGGAGACTCAGAGGCACCCCAAAATCCATGTCAACACTGGAGAGGAATGCTCAGGTTCCGGCCCCGACTCCACACACGGTCTTAGGACCCGGCATCGACGGGAGAGGAATCCCGAGATGGCCCCTAGCAACTCGCATGGGGACTGGCCCTTCCTGAGGCCACCAGAGCGGGTCCCTGAGGTCCCCGTCGTAACTCGAGAAGACCTGCCGCAACTCGAGAATATCCAGGAGGTTCTCCCCTTCAGGCGAGATGAGGCCCATTTCCACAGAGGCTTCTCGGGGCTAATCACACCTCACCTCTGGAACGTCGAAAGGGTCCTTCACACCCTTGGTGCAACTCAAGAAGTTCCCCGACATACCCGTCTCCACTCGAGAGGAAACACGAGGGTCCCGCCCACATCCAGAGGAGCCCCGTTTCCGCCTCGTATCTCGAGGTGAGGGACCCTTTCCCTGCTTCGTCGGGAAAGAATTCCCGGCGTTCCCGTCGCATCTCAAGAGGAGGCCCTCTCAACAGGATCGGCGAGAGGAACTCCAGGGTCGTGCCACCATTCCAAGAGACCCCCGGATGTCTCAGTCTTTTCCAGAGGAAACTCTTTTCCCTTCACCGGCTCGTCTTTCACGCCGAGGATCGACTCACACCAAGGTGGCACTTGGCACAGCCCTGTGGGAAGCCTCGTGGGAAAGCCTCGAGGGAAAGCCTCGAGAAAAAGCCACAGATCCCTTGATCCACGTGACAGGAAGCGTGACCCTACTGCTGCAGCTCGGGAGGGAAGCGCACGTGCATGCCCCCACTCGAGACATGGCCTGACTCCCCTGGGGAGACTCAGAGGCACCCCAAAATCCACGTCAACACAGGAGAGGAATCCTCAGGTTCCGGCCCCGGCTCCACACAAGGCCTTAGGCCCCGGCATCGACGGGAGAGGAATCCCGAGATGGCCCCAAGCAACTCGCATGGGGACTGGCCCTTCCTGAGGCCACCAGAGCGGGTCCCTGAAGTCCCCGTCGTAATTCGAGAAGACCTGCCGCAACTCGAGAATATCCAGGAGGTTCTCCCCTGCAGGCGCGATGAGGCCCATTTCCGCAGAGGCTTCTCGGGGCTAATCACACCTCACCTCTGGAACGTCGAAAGGGTCCTTCACACCCTTGGTGCAACTCAAGAAGTTCCCCGACATACCCTTCTCCACTCGAGAGGAAACACGAGGGTCCCGCCCACATCCAGAGGAGCCCCGTTTCCGC
Source organism: Budorcas taxicolor (assembly GCF_023091745.1). Lineage (NCBI taxonomy): Eukaryota > Metazoa > Chordata > Mammalia > Artiodactyla > Bovidae > Budorcas > Budorcas taxicolor. Next base: position 70,754 of record NW_026292569.1, read on the forward strand.
CTCGTAGCTCGAGGTGAGGGATCCTTTCCCTGCTTCGTCGGGAAAGAATTCCCGGCGTTCCCATCGCATCTCAAGAGGAGGCCCTCTCAACAGGAACGGCGAGAGGAACTCCAGGGTCGTGCCACCATTCCAAGAGTCCCCCAGATGTCTCAGTCCATTCCAGAGGAACCTCTTTTCCCTTCAACGGCTCGTCTTTCACGCCGAGGATCGACTCACACCAAGGTGGCACTTGGCACAGACCGGTGGGAAAGCCTCGTGGGAAAGCCTCGAGGGAAATCCTCGAGGGAAAGCCACAGATCCCTTGATCCACGTGACAGGAAGCGTGACACTACTGCTGCAGCTCGGGAGGGAATCGCACGTGCATGCCCCCACTCGAGAAGAGGCCTGACTCCCCTGGGGAGACTGAGAGGCACCCCAAGATCCATGTCAACACTGGAAAGGAATGCTCAGGTTCCGGCCCCGACTCCACACAAAGTCTTAGGCCCCGAAATCGACGGGAGAGGAATCCGAGATGGCCCCTAGCAACTCGCATGGGGACTGGCCCTTCCTGAGGCCACCAGAGCGGGTCCCTGAGGTCCCCGTCGTAATTCGAGAAGACCTGCCGCAACTCGAGAATATCCAGGAGGTTCTCCCCTGCAGGCGAGATGAGGCCCATTTCCGCAGAGGCTTCTCGGGGCTAATCACACCTCACCTCTGGAACGTCGAAAGGGTCCTTCACACCCTTGGTGCAACTCAAGAAGTTCCCCGACATACCCGTCTCCACTCGAGAGGAAACACGAGGGTCCGGCCCACATCCAGAGGAGCCCCGTTTCCTCCTCGTAGCTCGAGGTGAGGGATCCTTTCCCTGCTTCTTCGGGAAAGAATTCCCGGCGTTCCCGTCGCATCTCAAGAGGAGGCCCTCTCAACAGGAACGGCGAGAGGAACTCCAGGGTCGTGCCACCATTCCAAGAGTCAACCAGATGCCTCTGTCCATTCCAGAGGAACCTCTTTTCCCTTCATCTGCTCGTCTTTCACCCCGAGGATCGACTCACACCAACGTGGCACTTGGCACAGCCCTGTGGGAAAGCCTCGTGGGAAAGCCTCGAGGGAAAGCCTCGAGTGAAAGCCACAGATCCCTTGATCCACGTGACAGGAAGCGTGACCCTACTGCTGCAGCTCGGGTGGGAAGCGCACGTGCATGCCCCCACTCGAGACATGGCCTGACTCCCCTGGGGAGACTCAGAGGCACCCCAAAATCCATGTCAACACTGGAGAGGAATGCTCAGGTTCCGGCCCCGACTCCACACACGGTCTTAGGACCCGGCATCGACGGGAGAGGAATCCCGAGATGGCCCCAAGCAACTCGCATGGGGACTGGCCCTTCCTGAGGCCACCAGAGCGGGTCCCTGAAGTCCCCGTCGTAACTCGAGAAGACCTGCCGCAACTCGAGAATATCCAGGAGGTTCTCCCCTGCAGGCGAGATGAGGCCCATTTCCACAGAGGCTTCTCGGGGCTAATCACACCTCACCTCTGGAACGTCGAAAGGGTCTTCACACCCTTGGTGCAACTCAAGAAGTTCCCCGACATACCCGTCTCCACTCGAGAGGAAACACGAGGGTCCGGCCCACATCCAGAGGAGCCCCGTTTCCGCCTCGTATTTCGAGGTGAGGGACCCTTTCCCTGCTTCTTCGGGAAAGAATTCCCGGCGTTCCCGTCGCATCTCAAGAGGAGGCCCTCTCAACAGGAACGGCGAGAGGAACTCCAGGGTCGTGCCACCATTCCAAGAGACCCCCGGATGTCTCAGTCTTTTCCAGAGGAAACTCTTTTCCCTTCACCGGCTCGTCTTTCACGCCGAGGATCGACTCACACCAAGGTGGCACTTGGCACAGACCGGTGGGAAAGCCTCCAGGGAAATCCTCGAGGGAAAGCCACAGATCCCTTGATCCACGTGACAGGAAGCATGACCCTACTGCTGCAGCTCGGGAGGGAATCGCACGTGCATGCCCCTACTCGAGACGAGGCCTGACTCCCCTGGGGAGACTGAGAAGCACCCCAAGATCCATGTTAACTCTGGAGAGGAATGCTCAGTTTCCCGCCCCGAATCCACACAAGGTCTTCGGCTCCGGCATCGACTGGAGAGGAATCCCGAGATGGCCCCTAGCAACTCGCATGGGGACTACCCCTTCCTGAGGCCACCAGAGCGGGTTCCTGAGGTCCCCGTCGTAACTCGAGAAGACCTGCCGCAACTCGAGAATATCCAGGAGGTTCTCCCCTGCAGGCGCGATGAGGCCCATTTCCGCAGAGGCTTCTCGGGGCTAATCACACCTCACCTCTGGAACTTCGAAAGGGTCCTTCACACCCTTGGTGCAACTCAAGAATTTCCCCGACATACCCGTCTCCACTCGAGAGGAATCACGAGGGTCCCGCCCACATCCAGAGGAGCCCCGTTTCCGCCTCGTAGCTCGAGGTGAGGGATCCTTTCCCTGCTTCGTCGGGAAAGAATTCCCACCGTTGCCGTCGCATCTCAAGAGGAGGCCCTCTCAAATAGAACGGCGAGAGGAACTCCAGGGTCGTGCCACCATTCCAAGAGTCAACCAGATGCCTCTGTCCATTCCAGAGGAACCTCTTTTCCCTTCATCGGCTCGTCTTTCACCCCGAGGATCGACTCACACAAACGTGGCACTTGGCACAGCCCTGTGGGAAAGCCTCGTGGGAAAGCCTCGAGGGAAAGCCTCGAGGGAAAGCCACAGATCCCTTGATCCACGTGACAGGAAGCGTGACCCTACTTCTGCAGCTCGGGAGGGAAGCGCACGTGCATGCCCCCACTCGAGACATGGCCTGACTCCCCTGGGGAGAGTCAGAGGCACCCCAAAATCCATGTCAACACAGGAGAGGAATCCTCAGGTACCGGCCCCGGCTCCACACATGGTCTTAGGCCCCAGCATCGACGGGAAAGGAATCCCGAGATGGCCCCTAGCAACTCGCATGGGGAGTGGCCATTCCTGAGGCCACCATAGCGGTTTCCTGAGGTCCCCGTCGTAACTCGAGAAGACCTGGCGCAACTCGACAATATCCAGGAGGTTCTCCCTGCAGGCGAGATGAGGCCCATTTCCGCAGAGGCTTCTCGGGGCTAATCACACCTCACCTCTGGAACGTCGAAAGGGTCCTTCACACCCTTGGTGCAACTCAAGAAGTTCCCCGACATACACGTCTCCACTCGAGAGGAAACACGAGGGTCCCGCCCACATCCAGAGGAGCCCCGTTTCCGCCTCGTAGCTCGAGGTGACGGATCCTTTCCCTGCTTCGCGAGGAAAGAATTCCCGGAGTTCCCGTCGCATCTTAAGAGGAGGCCCTCTCAACAGGAACGGCGAGAGGAACTCCAGGGTCGTGCCACCATTCCAAGAGTCCCCCAGACGTCTCAGTCCATTCCAAAGGAACCTCTTTTCCCTTCACCGTCTCGTATTTCACGCCGAGGATCGACTCACACCAAGGTGGCACGTGGCACAGCCTGGTGGGAAAGCCTCGTGGGAAAGCCTCGAGGGAAATCCTCGAGGGAAAGCCACAGATCCTTTGATCCACGTGACAGGAAGCGTGACCCTACTGCTGCAGCTAGGGAGGGAATCGCACGTGCATGCCCCCACTCGAGACGAGGCCTGACTCCCCTGGGGAGACTGAGAAGCACCCCAAGATCCATGTCAAAACTGGAGAGGAATCCTCAGGTTCCGGCCCCGACTCCACACAAGGCCTTAGGCCCCGACATCGACGGGAGAGGAATCCCGAGGTGGCCCCTGGCAACTCGCATGGGGACTGGCCTTTCCTGAGACCACCAGAGCGGGTCCCTGAGGTCCCCGTCGTAACTCGAGAAGACCTGCCACAACTCGAGAAAATCCAGGAGGTTCTCCCCTCCAGGCGAGATGAGGCCCATTTCCGCTGAGGCGTCTCGAGGCTGATCACACCTCACCTCTGGAACGTCGAAAGGGTCCTTCACACCCTTGGTGCAACTCAAGAAGTTCCCCGACATACCCGTCTCCACTCGAGAGGAAACACGAGGGTCCCGCCCACATCCAGAGGAGCCCCATTTCGGCCTCGTAGCTCGAGGTGAGGGAACCTTTCCCTGCTTCGTTGGGAAAGAATTCCCGGCGTTCCCGTCTCATCTCAAGAGGAGGCCCTCTCAACAGGAACGGCGAGAGGATCTCCAGTGTCGTTCCACCGTTCCAAGAGTCCCCCAGATGTCTTTGTCCATTCCAGAGGAACCTCTTTTCCCTTCACCGGCTCGTCTTTCACGCCGAGGATCGACTCACACCAAGGGGGCACTTGGCACAGCCCTGTGGGAAAGCCTCGTGGGAAAGCTTCGAGGGAAAGCCTCGAGGGAAAGCCACAGATCCCTTGATCCACGTGACAGGAAGCGTGACCCTACTGCTGCATATTGGGGGGGAATCGCACGTGCATGCCCAAACTCGAGAAGAGGACTGACTCCTCTGGGGAGACACAGAGGCAGCCCAAAATCCATGTCAAGACTGGAGAGGAATCCTCAGGTTCCGGCCCCGACTCCACACAAAGTCTTAGGCCCCGGCATGGACGGGAGAGGAATCCTGAGATGGCCCCTAGCAACTCGCATGGAGACTGGCCCTTCCTGAGGCCACCAGAGCGGGTCCCTGAGGTCCCCGTCTTAACACGAGAAGACCTGCCGCAACTCGAGATTATCCAGGAGGTTCTCCCCTGCAGGCGAGATGAGGCCCATTTCCGCAGAGCCTTCCCGGGGCTAATCACACCTCACCTCTGGAACGTCGAAAGGGTCCTTCACACCCTTGGTGCAACTCAAGAAGTTCCCCGACATACCCGTCTCCACTCGAGAGGAAACACGAGGGTCCCGCCCACATCCAGAGGAGCCCCGTGTCCGCCTCGTAACTCGAGGTGACGGATCCTTTCCCTGCTTCGTCGGGAAAGAATTCCCGGCGTTCCCGTCGCATCTCAAAAGGAGGCCCTCTCAACAGGAACGGCGAGAGGAACTCCAGGGTCGTGCCACCATTCCAAGAGTCCCCCAGATGTCTCAGTTCATTCCAGAGGAAGATCTTTTCCCGTCAACGGCTCGTCTTTCACGCCGAGGATAGACTCACACCAAGGTGGCACTTGGCACAGCCTGGTGGGAAAGCCTCGTGGGAAAGCCTCGAGGGAAATCCTCGAGGGAAAGCCACAGATCCTTTGATCCACGTGACAGGAAGCGTGACCCTACTGTTGCAGCTAGGGAGGGAATCGCACGTGCATGCCCCCACTCGAGACGAGGCCTGACTCCCCTGGGGAGACTCAGAAGCACCCCAAGATCCATGGCAACACTGGAGA